>NC_000074.6:96370247-96517747 GCF_000001635.26 Mus musculus
AACACACACACACACACACACACTTTAATTCTCTGGAGAATCTCACCCTTCCCTTTGTGCTCTGTGCGAATTTCTATCATTTGAAGGTGAAATGAAGTGGAATAGACAAAATGTTGGCTTCAGTGTTACTAAGCACATGCACTGTAAAATAAAAGCATTAATTCTTTCTCCCTACAGGATCAAACGACAGCAGTACCCTGGTGAGTTGGACTCTCCTGGCCCCTTCATTAACCAGGTTGATATTTTACAAAGTGACTACACTGACCTCATAGCGCTCCTTGCAGTTTCAAGACAGCTTCCACTTGGTTCTTCCAAGTGCCTCATCAGACTGAGCTAAGTTAGCGCAGAGCTTCAAGCTAAGCAAGGCATCTCAGCACGAGGTGTCAAACATAAGACAGCTAATGCTGGAAGCCAGAGCAAGAAGGCTCTTCTTGACCTTGCTGTGAGACTAGTGTATCCACTGAGAAGTGGCTGGCAGGCTCCTTTTGATGCGCTGAACAATGAACAGCAGGGGATTAAGTTTCACCAAATCTACATTAGCTTCTGTGTGTGTGTGTGTGTGTGTGTGTGTGTGTGTGTGTGTGTGTGTCTGTGCGCGCGCGCGCACTCACACTTTGTTCTTAGGAAAATAAAGTGCATATATTACTTAGAAAAAAATTCACCCAGGAGCTCAGGTGCGCCTATGGGCTGGTCAACTGCACTGTTACGGAGAGTTACCCTAAAAGGCCCCCATGGGCGGATTAAGGGCAAATGAGAGGTAATAAGTTACCCATGTGTTCATGTTTGATATGTTTTGTCAGCCTCTCTCAATGTTAGTATTTGCAAGCTACAGGGTTCATTCCTTATAGGTGGACTTTCCTAAGCTCTGTTTGAATGCAATGATGACAGTTTTTTGGAGCTCTTTAATGGAATAATGATGTGTATTTGAAACCAGATCGCCAATATGGACCCAGCACTTCCCTTCATGGTTACTGTATCTTCAGTACAAGCTTGCCTCTGCTTGGTTCTTCTAAGTGCTTCATCAGATTGAACCAAGTCAGGGCAGAACTTACAGAAATCACAGGTTTCTTCATTTTAGTGATGGGAGATAAAGATCTGCTTCAGTATGGTTTATTTTGTGCTTTTTAAGCCCATAGTTCACGATATAGCTTAGGTAATTCCCATAACTCACTATATAGCTTAGACGATTCCCAAACTTGTAGTCTTCTCAAGCACTGGCCTTGGCTGGTATGATCCTAATGGCGAGCACAGAGTCCCAGTTACCTTAGGAAGGGAAGACATGCTGAAGTTGTCACAGAGTAGCATGGCCTCTGCAATCTCACACACACTATTTCATTTACTTATTTTAAAACGAAGTTTACTAGTCTCTGTGCTCTGAAGAATGGTAGGTTCTTGATCTCTGCTCTAGACACGTTGTTACTTATATCACTGAGTTTGAAGAAGCTTTTGACTCAGAAACTTATAGCCAGATGGCTTTCAAATTTGACCTTTAATGTTTATTATTAGAAATTGGAATATTTTCTTTAGAGCCCGGTTTAAAGGACTGTATGCAGAGCCGACACAAACAACTCTCCTGTGTGTAGTGCTGTTACAATGTGGATGAGGATGAGTAGATTGGGGGTACACATCACCCATTTCCTTCTGACACCCGGGGGGCCTCTGTGGAAAGGAAAGTGTTCAAGGACCAAGTTGGCAAACTGTTGAGAAAGCCTGCCTTTTCATTTTGCGCATTAGAAGATGGAGGCCTGGATGCTGCTTGGACACAGTCTTCAGTAGAGATTTTCCTTCTTGGTCATCCCATCGAAGATTTTGCTCCTTCTAACACTGGAAGGGAGCTTTATCACTCCTACAAAACAAAAAGTTTTAAATAACACAAATATTTTAAAAATGCAACATATTTCGAGGCATAGGAGCAGGTTAACTCTTTCTTTACCCAGTAACTTCAGGGAGACTAGTAAGGCCAAAGAAGGAGGTTTTTCTGTGAGTTTATGGTCACTTTGGGCTACAGAGTCTCAAAAACATCTCTCATTCACCATGTATAAATATGTAATATATTTGGAAAATAAAACTACTAGTTGAAAATGCTCCTTTTATTTAAATATTTTTACTTTTAGCTGATAAAATCTGATATCTTAGTTTTGTTTGCCTTTTCTCTCTGGTGGAACATAATGCATGATATGCATCCTTGGGGTGGTGAACCTATGTCTGTCCAACCTATGTCTGTCCAAGTGTCCTTCCTGGTAAGTCTCAGGCTTGAACATCCTGTGATTGTCTAAAGATCATGAGAATTTTGAGCAAGAACCAGTGCATTAACTTCTGTCTATGTGACCTTCAAAGAGTTATTTAATCTTACCAATTCCAACTTATCTCTTCTTTAATTTACAAGTAACAAGTGTGTATATCTACAGAGCATAATGTGATGTCTTAATCTGTGTATATGCTGCTGCGAAAAGATTCACTCAAACTAATTAACATACCCATCACCTTGCCAACATATCATATTGGAGGCAAGAACATTACAGATCTGTTCTTTTTAATGCTGAGTTCGTGAATGATGTTTTGCCTGTAAATGTAATTTTCAGCACACATGTAACCCAACTGTAAGGGGCAGTTTATCTTTACACCTTGTTATACAGCCCCGTCCCGTATGTTAGGTATTCAACAATTGTTTGTAAATGATGAATGCATGCTTCAGAAACAAGCAGCGTGTGGCTTTTCTTCACACTCAAGCAGTTCACAAAGCTAACAGTTTTCTTCTGCTCAAAATAAGGGATAACGGTGGGCGGGGAGAGAGTGTGAATTCCTGCTTGCTATACAATCAGCGCATTGCAAGCCAAAGAGGCTATCTCCAAGGAGGGAAACCTTCCTAAAGAGAAGGAGAAAGAAAAAAAAAAAGATAAAAGACCTTTCTTACAACAAAGAACTGTGAGTACTTAGCTTGTCAGGACAGAGTTTGAGAAAAAGCATTCCCGTGCATACCTTTGTAAAAGCCTTAAAAAGGAGCACTCTGAACCTGATACCAACTAGCTCTTTAGTAGTTCTCACTGATAATGGTGTGGAGAAGCCTTAATTTAGAAAATGCACACAGGACTGTGAACATGAAAAACAAACAGTTCCTGCAGCTGATGTTTTATTGAGTAACTGGGGGGCGGGTGAGGGAGGACACTCTGGGATAGCCTGACCAATTAGAGATTCAGGCTATGTCTACCTGCAATCCAAATGAGGGGAAAGGATGCAAAGAATTCACCCCAAACATGTGTTATCTGAAAAAGAAGTTGACTCTTGCTTACACAGAAAGCAATCATAAAGAACCCAGCTGGAAGTACTTCTTAAAACGTGTGCCACCCTGGTGAGAAAGAATTAGGTCTGATCAGAATTCTGAAGTCCTGGAGTAATTCAGCAGTCACTGACATTCCCTCAGATAATCCAGAATTGTTCTTAAGAACCTCAGAATCAGCAAAAGATGTTTATATTGTCTGAAAATTAATGATCCATTAAATTATTTTGCAAATGGTCATCAAACATTGGAGTGATAAATAATACTCAGTTCATAGAGTGGGCGCTTCTATGTAGGTTATACTCTAATAAGGGCGATTCTAAATTCATTTCTCAGTTTGGGGAAAAGTACAGAATTCAATCATGGAAGAACTTCATTGTAATTTTAGTCCTTGCTATATACCAGGTACTGCTTGGCATTTGTTGACATAATTAGCTCTGCCACTCCCTGCTTCTGTGACCTTGCAAAAATCAATTAACTTTAAGTTAGCTACCATCAGTAAGTATAAAAATTGGGTTATTCTATTAGGAAATGCTCAATTTTAACATCCTGTAACAATGGAGATAGGATGGCCTTCTTTTATACAATCTTAAACTTTGTTCTCGAGAAATATTCATTAAGCTGGTCACACAGGACAGAGCTGTGAGTTCTATGGGACTTGTACAATGAAAAGATATCATGTCCACTCAAAAAAGAATATATGATCAGATGAAGACTGACCTATTGTAGTTATCAGAATAATAGAAGGAGACGAGAAGTAGGGATAAAAATGGAAGACCGTCAGAATACAGCAGCAGAATATGTCATTCCTGTTAAACTTTCTTCATGTGTGATCTCTGTTATTGTGTATTTAAGTACTGATGTCAAGTGATAGATATCATAGATTAGTTATTATTCCATTACAGATGGGAAAGACCTATTTTTTAAAGAGAGATCGAATTTTCTTTCAATTCATTAAGATTTTTGAGTTCATCTACCTGTTAATTTTCTTTGTCAACTTCTTAACTTCAAAGGAGTCATGCATACATGTGCCTGATGTGATCTACTTTCTGGATTCAGGGGGAATTATAGAAACTGGTGCCCAGTGCCTGATCATCACCCTTCATCGAGAATGTTAAGACTTCTTCTTTTACACTAAAATACTCTTCCAACAGCTCAAATTAACCTGTTTTTGTTCTAGAATGACCTGCAAAGAAATAAACTTGCACTTTCTGTAAAACTTTAAAAAAATTCTATTCTTCTCTCATACACTACATTCTGATTGCAGTTTCTCCTCCCTCTATTCTTCCTAGTCTACCAACCCAACCTTCTCTTTTCCCCAGAACCACTCTGCCTCTGTTTCCCTTCAAAAAACGAACAGACTTCCTCCAGATATCAACTAAACACAGCATAACAAGTTTTGTTGCATATCTTTTCTGTTGTTGCTGCTGTTGTTGTTGTTGTAATATGTCTTAGAAGAACTTTTTGTTGCACATAGTGTTACATGGCTATCGTCTCGAAACTCATAAGAATGAAGCCAGAGGATTGTGAGTCTGAGACTAATCTGAGCTAGATAGTTAGATTCTGAGATTTTGTTAGCTTCTTTTTAAACTTCTATACTTTGTCATTACTCATAACCCTGTTTTATTTCACGGAACACCTTTTGATTACAATGGGAAGCTTCTTGCAGGTGTACTCCATGTGGCTGTTGGTCAGTAACAGCCATTAGAACAACACTGAGAAGTGTTGGCTGCATGAGGGCCTACTAGGATGCCAGGATGCGTGTTGTTCCTTTACAGATCCATTTCTCTCATTTAGATATGTGTGTTTCTACTCCAGGAAAAGAGGGTTTGTCATGAGGATCTTTGACTTGAGTTTGTATAAGCTCTACATAACACCATCTGCTTCAGCATGGCTACCCCCTAAGACCTCTACTCAAGCTTGGTGTCATTTTGGAGCACCTGATGCATGACTTATGGTGAACCTCCTCAGTAAAGAGTTATGATGTCTCTCTAACTCAGCCACATTGCTATCACAGAGGTAACAGAAGATATAGTCTGGATTAGTTGTGATTTGAAGCTGTAGTTTCATTTTATTGAAAAAAAAGGTGGCTTTGCCAACTCTTTCCTATACACATTCTCGCCCAACTTCATCCTCACCATCTGTAATAAAAACAAAATTTATAAAAAGTGGAACAGTCTCAGCTAATTGCCCCACTTATATTTGTATGCCATATTAGGTTGTGAAATACACCACTAATGGGGCCTCATATTTGAGAACCAATGATTTTTAGAGTTTCCTGTAACTGCTGTGCTAGCCACAAGTGACTTATGTGAAGTACATTAAGACTAAAGCCTAATTGGGTTACTTTTAATTTGCTTCCTTTCTGCAATATAATAATAAATGCAGATGTCTTTCCAGCATTAATTTTTATCTACATGGCAGAATTTCATTAAGCTTAGCCAGTGCCACTTTAATTAAGCACCCTTACTTGGGTGGTGACTGTCTGTGCCTTTGGCCCATCAGAACAAGCACTTAGTCAATTAACTATTTTATTAACCAATTGATTTTTGCTGTAGGTCCCTACCTTCTGTGACGAGCTAGACATGGCCACGAAGGGCAGATAGATTGCTTCCTCTCATCTCTAAAGAGCAACATTCAACAATGAAACATGTCAAATGAGGTTTCTATCAAGAACCTAAAGACAAATACAAAAAAATGCTTGCCATTTCTTCCGGAAAGAAAAGTAGCTCACATAGTATTGTATTTGCATAAATCATATTGTCCCACTGACCTTTATTGATGTTCTGCTTCCAAATGTAAAGCATCAGCCCAGCTGCTTAGGAGACCTTCCGTTGTACAGTACTTGCAAGTCCATCAGGTCATGGAGTAATGAAGTGACATCCACAGATTGCCTAAATCACCAACTTAACAAGGTCCTTAGTAGCTTTCCCCCCAACAATTTTGGCCTGCAATTTATTGATATCATTAGGCACCAAAACATTTCGCTTAACTGAAGGAAATACAAAATTATAGCACATGGAGTCTCACAATGTACGCTTGTAGCAATAGCATATAATATACATCTTGGTAAGATACAGCATCTGTGGCAAAGAGTATAGTTTGATGACATTGTTTAGACAGTTTCTCCAATGGATGAATCAAAGGGTTTAAGTAAAATGCTGGCCCTAGATTTATTTCATCAGAAAGATGTATATAAATAAAGGAATGCATTTTGAGAAGCAATAATTTTTAATTTTTTTTTTCTTTTTTCTTAGATATTTTCCTTATTTTTACATTTCAAATTTTATCCCCTTTCTTCATTTCCTCTCCGAAACCCCCTCTTTAAAATATTTTTAATTAATTATTTTACTTATTTACATCTCAAATGTTGTCTCCCTCTCCTCCCCTCCCATAGAGTTCTTCTCCCATCCCTCTCCCCCTTCGCCTCTGAGAGGGTACCCCCTTCCAGAAATGACTTATGTATTATGTGTAGTACATTAAGAAAAGAACCTACTTGGGCCATCTTTAATTTGCTTCCATTTTGTATTGTGATAATAAATGTAGATATCTTTGTTGGGTTCATTGTAGTTTCTAATATGTGGGCATTAAACCCACTTTAGAATATGGAGTATGCTTTTTCATTCTCATTGATAAAACAGCCATTTTAAAATTTTTATAAATGAAAGGTGAAATCTCCTCATTCTTAGTTATTCTTGTCAGTGTTTACCAGTGAAAAAGGGCAGTTAATATACGGGCGCCAGAGAACTCAGGATTAGAACCTGGAGGTCTTATACTTTTGTCAACAAACTGTGTTTTCTTTTTTATTTTAAATTTTTTTAATTAGATATTTTCTTTATTTACATTTCAAATGCTATCCCAAAAGTCCCCTATAACCTCCCCCTGCCCTGCTCCCCTACCCACCCACTCCCACTTCTTGGCCTTGGCGTTCCCCTGTACTGGGAAATATAAAGTTTGCAAGACCAAGGGGCCTCTCTTCCAGTGATGGCCGACTAGGCCATCTTCTGCTACATATGCAGCTAGAGTCACGAGCTCTGGGGGTATGTTTTCTTCTGAAGCCCAGTGTCTCAGTCTCAGTCACAGTCACTATTTCCCTGATGAAACAAGTTTCTACCTCAAAATGCAAGTTGAGGTACAAAGGATTTATTTGGCTTGTATTTCTACTTTATTGTTTATAAGGGAGTCAGGGCAGGAACTCAACTAGGATGGGAGCTTGGAGGCAGGACCTATAGCCCAGGGATGGCTGGGCTGGGCTGTCACTAACTAAGAAGATGTCCAAAGGGCTTGCCTGCAGCCAGATCTTATGGAGGTATTTTCTCAGTTGAGATTTCTTCTGCTCAGATGACTCTAGCTTGTATCAAGTTGATATAAACAAAACCAAGCCAACCAACTATCCAACCAAAACCAACCAACCAACCAACCAACCATCCACCCACCTACCACCACTACCACCACCAGCACCATCACCAGCACCAGCACCACCACCACCACCACCAAGAAGCAGATGGACCACCCACTTTCCTTATTGTTATGTCCAAGTATTTTTATATATGAACTTTGGATGATACTAGCACTGTGAACAGTCATTCTTTGAGGATCTGTATTGCAGGTACTTTCAAGGGACATTATTTTTATTATTTTTTATTATTTTATTATATTTCACTGTCGTTCCTTAAGATTACTGCCATTTCCACTTTTCACAGAGGGACACATAGGAACACTAGGCAGGCTACTGAGGGTTACTTCAGCTGATGTGACAAAAAGGGATGGAAGTCATAGCTGCCCAGACCTCATCTCAAGCCTCTGCTCCACCATGCTGTGCTTTGTGGTGTGATGACAGTGAAAGTGTAGGGGAAAAGCCAAGGCTCTAGGCAGACACACCACGACATGATAACCATCACCCGGCTTAGTACTCACCCTGAGAAATAAGACTCAATGCCCAGATGTGATGCTGCTCTTGGCTCCACGGGGGAGTTCCATTATACTCTTAGACAGGCACTAATAGTGAGGGTTTCAAAGGGAAATCTTGCCACTATCTTCAGGTTTGCATGACCTTGTGGGCCTCAACTGATTTATCTTTGCCATTTGCTCCTTTGGGGTTGCCCTTCCCAATTGTGCCTTAGTTGTCATTCACAAATGCTGTCTCTGCCTTCATGCAGGCCGAACAGTAGGGTACCTTAGCCAGCTCCAGCTGTCTATGCTGCTTTGAAACAATTACTGCCTTTTCTAAATGCTTTTCAATGGTTCAATGAGAAGTTCTGGCTTTTCTTTCTTTATATTCTAGTGATCTATGTTGATGCTGAGCCTGTATAGGACAGATGTTCACCACAGCTGGCTTGGCATTGTAGTGTCTCTTCCTTGTATACCAGGCTCCTCTTCTGGCCACATTTAACCTTTTTTTTTTTTTTTTTTTTTTTTCAGTGTTGTGGGTAGTGTTTCTCCATCTTCACTTACCCATTTCACACTTCCTGGGCTGGGTAATATTTTAATAGGGACACATTTTCTGAGTGCATTGGGAGTGCACAGAAGCAACCATGACACTGAGATCTGCACAGGCAGAGAGAGGACCACCTTAGAACTTTCCAGATCCCCAAGTATCAATCACCCAGCTGGAGGCACAAAGGGATCTGGCAATTTCAAGCATTCTCCTGGAGCATGCGTTCTGGATCTCTACAATGTGGAACTAGGTGGCTCCACTTGATCACCTCAGGTACAGGTCATCAAATGCCAGGGCAGTTAGCAGTGGATTCTGTCGGTTCCTGGCCAGTGAGGGTGGGGTATTTCAGTGGCTGAGGCTCTTGCTCCTTTTGGCTTGTCAATGTCCAGCCTCCCTACTCTCCACAGCTGCTCCCTAGGGCCATCTCTTATTTGAGGTTATGGAAGGGCCAGTTCAGTGTCTCTGCCTGTGACTGTTCCCTGTTCCCAGTGTCCCAAGGAATTCAGTTTTAAGCAATAGCTTCGCTCTCAAGATGGCGCCTGGCCACTGAGTCATTTCAGATGGCAAATAGGACTCCTATCCTCTGTTGTTGGAGGAATCAGTTTCACCAATACTGAGTTGGTGGCTTGTGAAGACTGTGGGTTTGTCATCTGTTCTTGGGGATACCTGGCTCAGCTCTGGGATAAGTTTTGTGTCTTCTTTCAGCTCTTTGTCTGTGTAGCTAGAACAGCATTCAGCTTGGCTTTTTTACCATCAGCATACCATCAGCTTTTCACCTGAGGTGTTTAGCTCTTCTTTACCAGTTTCTTGGGTTTTCAAAGCCATCCCTCTTGCCTGTGTTTGAGACAGAGTCTAGTTTTTCTTTTTCTGATTCTTCTCCTTCTGTGAGTCACTGGCAGGTTGCTCTTAGCTTACCATCTATCCCAATAAAGAGCAAGTCTTAATAAATGGCTATTTACTAAGCTGACTGAATGGCTGCATCTGACTACCAAGCTAAACTGAGCTAAAGGTGTTTTTAGGTTATAGCAAGAAACACAATCATTTTAAGGCGCAGGCAGGAGGATTCTGTCATTCCATGCCCCTCTCCAGCAAGCAAAAGCAAAAATGCTGGTGGTTCAATTTGAATTGATGTTTTAAAATTGTCTTTGTAGTAGAAAAATACTTTATTAACTGTATGCAAATAGAGCAAAATTGCAGAGAGGGGGGAAGAGATAGGGAGGGAGAGAGGGGCCATGCTGAAGAGCAGGAAAAACTGAGTAATGTATTGTTTTTTATAACAGGGGAACGCCAGGGCGAAAAAAATGGGAATGGGTGGGTAGGGGAGTGCAGGGGGAGTGGGAGACTTTTGGGATAGCATTGGAAATGTAATTGAGGAAAATACATAATAAAAAAAAGGTATCTTCAGAGAAAAAAAAAGAATTGTCCAAATGAGCCGGGCATGGTGGTGCACGCCTTTAATCCCAGCACTTGATAGGCAGAGGCAGGTAGATTTCTGAATTCGAGGCCAGCCTGGTCTACAAAGTGAGTTCTAGGACAGCCAGGGCTATACAGAGAAACCCTGTCTCGAAAAAACAAAAAACAAAACAAAAAAAATTGTCCAAATGACAAGATTTTGTTCTTTTCCTGTTACATGACAACTTCACTATATATAAATACATATTTTTGTTCATTTATACAATTATTTCTCAATGGATTAAGTATATAAAACCTTTAAACAAATTAAAAAAAGAAAATATTTTAAAATAGAAAGCTTTTAATTATCTATAGAATTCAGTAAGTTCAGTCCTCTTGCTTAAGGGGATTTTAAAAAAATGATCTTGTAGGCCAGTTCTTAGAAATTCAGAATTTTTACTGACCACTGGTTCATGACTACAGCACCCTGCTATGACCTATCTAAACTTCCGAAGATTTAATGGCCACAAGTAATTCTCTTCTATTCCCAATCCAATTTATTTCTTTATTGAGATCAGACATTTTATTAAATTAATCCACACAAGTGTATAAATGATGACCACCCTTTCCTTGTTCTTACTGTGTTCTCAGATTTAAAGGTGACTTTCTATACCACAGAGGACATACCTAGTTAATGCTATCTGAGACAAAAACCAAAGAACATATTATGTGACTAGAGGACACTATCAACTAAAATCATTGCAACCTTAGACTGTGACAAAAAGATGCTTCAACAAATCCTTTATTTATTCAACCCAACTCCTTATATATGAGACAGTGAGACAGCAGTGGATTAAGTAAAACAAATATCAATGATTTGTAACTTCATTTTGAAGACTTTCACCTTTTACTAGGGGAAGCAGGTTATTAAAATAAGAATGAATAAGGACAATTAAAGTGATATAAGAAGATATTTGGCATACATTGAGAACAGTTTTCCCTTTAGATCACCTTTCTAGATTCTCAAGTTAAAGCACATCTCTGAGCCTGAATATGAGACAGACATAGAGAGGTGGGGTACAGAATGGAACGTGTTTCAGTTGAAGAGATTGCTTAGGCAAGGGTCTTAGCAGGTAGTGCACTCAAAAGGAACGACTGATGACATATTAACAAATGGTCTACTTATGAACCTAGATTAGTGGTTCACAGCCTGTGGATTGTGACCCCCTTGGAATCGAATGATCCTTTCAGAGGGGTCACATATCAGATATCCTGCATATTAGATGTTCAAATACTTACATTTTCATTCATAGCAGTAGCAATGGAATAATTCTATTGTTGGGAGTCACCCCAAGTGAGGAGTCACCCCAAGTGAGGAACTGTATTAAAGGGTCACAGTGTTAGGAAAGTTGAGAGCCACTGGCTTAGATGGAAAGTTAAGGAAACATCCCGAGGTTCAGAAAAACACTCTCAGTTTTAAACTTAGATTTTTTTTTAAATATAAATTGAGTTTTAGCTTTTTAGCACAGATCATCCACAGATAATATTTGTTTAGGGATAATATAATTTGCAGTCTCGGTCTCATAATAGGAACCCCAAGAAGTTTGTAGACCTCAATAGGAACACATTTGGCAACTCATTTCTGTGATTATTACTAGTTGGCAGCCCAACTATGACATGGCCTGCTTGGGATATTATGGACTGTAAGTTGCAGATGAGGTCTAACATTGGGAATCACTATTTCTAGACTGCTCACCATAATTCACACCTTTATTTATTATAAAAATCAATTTTAGTTTTGCTCTTCATATCACACCTGTCTGTTTTCCTCTTCCTCCCTCACCCCTCTCTCTATCTCTCTCTCCTTCTCTCTCTGGTAGTGTATGTCTTTGCTTTTCACAAATTTTCTTACTAGAGTGATAAAGCCATTGTATTTCATCCCACTGTTCATTAAGTTCATGAACAGCTTGTTGGGCCAGAGCTCTTGCTTAAACGCCCCCCAACCCCCAGTGTTACAAAATTATGCTGTGTAGGCTCAAGTCTTACCTCAGCCACTTACTGGTGACTTACCATTAAGTAGCCCTTAAGTGCCCTGCCTCTCAGTTTCACTATCTGTCCAGTTGGGTCAGCACATGATGTCATCATGCTCACTGGGGATAAAAGAGAAATGTTTGCAATGAACATATTACAATGTCTGAATAAAAGATAGATTTGCTTTGTACTCATTATTTCTTCCTATATTAATAACATTGACAGTTCCAGTAGTTATGCTGTTACTGGACCAAGTGATCATTCAAGTAATGCATTTGCCCAAGTAAATGATGCAATTTCATTAAGTAAACATTGTGTGTCATGCCATGTGTATTAGTCTGGATTTTCCAGAGGAATGAAACTGGTAGAATGAATATATGTATAATAATATTAAAGAAGGATCTATTGTATGAATGAATATATGTATAATATTAAAGGGGGTTTATTATATGAATGAATATATGTATAAGACTAAAGGGGGGTTTATTGTATGAATGAATATATGTATAAGATTAAAGGGGATTTATAGTATTGGCTTATATGATGTGATGTGTCCAACAATTAAGGTCTTCACATTCATGAACAGATGCTCAGACAATGAAGCTGGATAGCTTAGCAGTTCCAAACTGATACTGAAGACCTAGAAATCCAATAAAGCTGCATTTCAATGACACTGACAGATGGCAGTATCATTGGCAACACTCACTAGCAAGAGACAAAGGTAGACAGCCAAAAACGTGACGCTTTCTCTTTTGAACCTCTTTAAGACTTGAGTTGCCACAGAAAGACCCACCTACTTTCAGGGAGGGTCTTTCTCCCTTCAGCTAATTCTTCCTGGATATAATGTTACAGACCGAGCCAGAGTCTTGTCTCTTCACTAAGTCCAGATTCAACCAAGCTCACCACCAAGATTTACTACCACGGCATATATTTTATATTTAAAGGAGGTAGTCCTTCCCAAATTGGGTAAGAACCCATCCAGTCATAGTTGAAAGATGATGTAAAAATAAAACAACAGCAATAACACCACCACCACCACCACCACCACCACCAACACACACACACACACACACACACACACACACACACACACACATACACACACACACACACACCCTACATCTAGGTTGATCAAGCTGGACTTATTATCATTATCAAAAGAGTGTTCTCCTGGAAATGAGTCATTTTATCATCCTCTGTAGCTTGCTTCAAGTAGAACACTAGGAAACCTTGGACCAGGATGAGGAGTGGCCCAGGGTCTGTTGCAGCATGATTCCTTGTTTAAATATGTCACTGTTTGCCCACTGAGGTTAAGTTAGCTGGTCTTCTGTGGTTCTTTATCCCACTACCTAATAAATATATGGGCAGCTAAGGTATTGCCGTCTGCCCAGCACCCCTTTCCAGTAGAAATATGTGAGAAAGATGGAAGATAAGAGGTTTTAAATAAGTTGGTAGTTAAAACTTAATCTGCACAGGTTTTCACTAGACAAGACATATTCTGTAGCTTAATGTTTTTGACCAAACACGAACTTTGGCTGAATCTGTGAATCAGCACATCTTGCGAATAGACATTTCTTTTGAGGAGACCAAATATGAAGTCTGTTCAATATGGGCCCTGGTGTTCAGATGAGGACAAACTGTACCATGTATCGGTTTTCATAGGTTCTAAAGATAATGGTAGGTCAAAAGTGGCTCGTGATTGCTTATAGAAAATATTCACTATAAACCAAAAAAGTGTAGACGGTTGTCATTGAAAACTGGCTGGAAAGATAAAGGGCAGAGAGAGGTAGGGGATGGCAGTCAGAACTAAGCAGGTTGTTTATAAGAGAAACTACAGGACAATATTCCCCACAGCACTCCTCAACAGTAATTCAGATACAGACAAGGAGAGCCTAGGGTGATATAAATGTGGGGCACACAGGAAGTACACCTCCAGATTAGCCATCCACAGCCCCTCCAAAGCTGTGATGACTGTTACTGGTTTCCATCCTCACATGAAGTTCTTGCGTGAGTTTGTTTTTCTCCTACACAAAGGTGATGATTTGTGAGAAGTTTAGTGCTGGCATGGAAGCACAGGACAGGGAAAAGCGAGAGTGTCAAGCAGCACAGGTTTTCTCTCATATGTAGAATCTAGACACTTGCTCTGCAGCCCACCATCCAGGTGACTCCAAGCCCTTTCCCAGCAGGATGGTGGACTGAAGAACAAGAGGGCAGAGCAGTGACTACAGGTGACAGATTAAAGGACCGGTTTGGAATTTTATATCCTTTTTTTCTCCTTTGATGATAATTATTATTTATATTTTATGTGCTTTGAGTAAGCATACAAAATGTTTTTTTTAATTATATTTTAATATGTGGATATTGCTTCACCTTGCTCACATCCAGCATTATCTTCTTTTGCCATCTTCCCTCTCCTGTGAGCCCCTTTCTTCCAACTACTGGCCACTCTCTCTCCGTGGTACATATGTGTCTAGATTCTACATATGGCAGGAAACAGGATGCTCACCATCATTGCTTCCCCTTGTCTCTGTTTGCTCTTCTTTTACTCACATTCTTCTTTACTCTCTTTACTTATTTTTTTCTTATTAGATAAAAGGTGAAAGTTTTATCTGTCTAAGCCTAACTTATTTTGTTAAGTGTGGTGATCTCTGTAATCTACCCATTTTCCTGCCAATGAAATGATTTCTTTGACCTCTATAGCTGAACAAACTGTACCATATATAGAAACCACATGATCTCTGTCAATTCATCTGTTGATGGATATCTAGGTGACATCAGGGGTATTGTAAGTAGTTCTCAGCTGGTTTGAATGGTGGTCTCATAGTTGTATTATTTCATCACTATGATTATCATTTTTTTCTTTCATGGAGCATGGCTCATTGGTGCTTTAGAATGTTGTTGGCAGAAGTAGAATTAGAAATTGTGAGTTAACTGCTTGGCACATTCAGTTGTCCATTAAATATTGGTTATTTTAAATTTATTTTCCCTGCATGTCAGTAAAACTCAAGTGCAAGCCATTCATTTCTATTCACAGAAGATATTTAAAAATGCCTGATCACAATATTTATTGTCACACTTGGGAGAAATAGGGGCCGGAAGTACCATTCAACTTTCTATATGCAAAAGACATCCCCACAACAGAGTTACTCAGACCAGATGTCAACAGGGCCAAGCATGAAAAATGAAGCAGTCTCACTTTTCCTATTTTAGTATTTAGTATAGAGCATGTTATCACAGATCAGAATAAGTTGGGGCATGTCTCAATGGAGAAGGGAAAAATTCAAAATGATGAAAGTTCAAATTCTAAATAGTGTATTCACTTTAATAATAGGAGTTAACAATAATGAATACATTGTGTTTACTTATAAGCTAAATCTAGTGACAGAACAAAGAGACTAAGAAATAATCTGCTTATGCTGAAAGGAAAATCACTTCCTCCATCTCGATTTTTAAATAGATTTATCTCCCTATGGAGCCGGGGAGCCCAGCAGTTGGTTTCAAGAAAAAGATCTATTGTATATCGAAGCTGTGCTTTTGTTCCTCTTAAAGGATACAGGTTTAGTATCCATGCCAGGGAGTTTGGGGGATAGTTTACCTTCCAAATTCAGATGCACTAGACACCTTGAATGTCATACCCCTTGCTAGAAAAAGGTCATGTGTGCCCGTGTTCCTGTGTTCATTTCTGGAGGGTGTATATCTTGTCATCAAAGTTTCCCTCAGGTTAATTCACCAATAATTTGGAAAATTGTGGGAAAGACAGGACTTATCTTTTAAAAAATATAGACAATTAAGAGGACTAGTAGTTTCCTTGTAGGCATAGCATTGTTTCCCTTTGAGATAATGCAAGTGAGATAACAAGATAGACTTGGTTTCTTCTTAGAATTTAGAATTCTTCTTGGGCTTTAGACAAAGAGAGTGAAGCAGGGCAACAAGAGAATAGAGAGGAACATTTTAATAGGTTAGCATTACTCTTAAGGAAATGCTGCTTTTGAACATTGATAGAAGCACCCAGAAGTCACCTATACATGAACTGAAAATGAAGCAGGTGTTCTCAAGGGAAAGAGAAGATGCCATGATTCAGCAAGCCACTCTGACACTAGCTCTTGACATGTTAATACCACCAGGGAGGTGATCCACTAGATCACCCTCACCCAAGCATGGGTGACTTCAGTCAGTACCAACAATACTTCTGGTGTGCTCCTCTCCTGGCAGGAATCCATTTCTGTGCTGCTTATATGGATTTCTTTTTATAATTATTTTTTAGATATTTCCATCTTGATCTTTGCTTTGCTTATTAGCTGTAAGAGCCCCCCAAATGGAAAACTATCACTCTGTGTAGTGATTTTCAGTCAATTCTATTCTTAGATTTTCATCATTCTTAGTGTGAGAACTTGCAAAACCATTTATCTTTCAACACCTTATTTTACTAATCTATAAGATGGGATATTACTAATGTTTATAATCTCTTGGACTGGTGGTTTGTGGGGATTACACAATAAACAGTGCAAACTGTCACACAAGCAGAAACTCCATCCATTATTGTAGATTATATTCTTAGTATTATTTTTAGTATTTTTATAACTTTAAACTTTTATATGAGGCAACGTCACTTATCTAGGCTGGTCTTGAACTTATTATATAGCTGTGATAATCTCAAACTTCTTATCATCTTTCTTTCATCTTCCCAGTGCTAGGATTACAAAGATTGGTATCATACAAAGTTTATGTAATAGTGGAGATGAATTCCTGGACGTTATGAATGCTAGACAAGCACTCTACCAACTGAGCTATATCCTTAGCCTTATAATTTATTACTTATTAATATTTTTGAAGATTTGTTTATTTATGTATATGCATGTTCTATTTGCATGAATGCCTACACACCAGAAGAGGGTATTAGATTCCATATAGATGGTTGTAAGCAACCACATGGCTGCTAGGAATTGAACTCAGGACCTCTGAAAGAACAGCCAGTGCCCATACCCATTGAGCCATCCTTTCAGCTTCTATTCTAATTTCCTTTATGTACAAGGCAATCAATGCCAATGAAGCATTTATCAATACTTGTTTTTACACTGAATCATTCCATAAAATTTCCTAGGCACTGAGATTAGGGAGATGAGGAAACACTATCACCAAGGAGCTTCCAATCAGGAAGAAGACCATCTGACAGCATGCTCATGCCACTGCTTAACATTTCAGAGGTACTGAGGAAGACTTTTTGTGGAGTTACACATAAATCAGCCACCCTGTGCAAACAGAAGCCCGCCAGAAGTATGTTAGGATGCAATGCAGAGGAGTGTGGTGATTTGAATATGCTTGGCCCAGGGAGTGGCACTATTAGGAGGTGTGGCCTTGTTGGAGGAAGTGTGTCACAGTGGGGGTGGGCTTTGAAGTTCTGCCCAGTGTGGGAGAGTCAAATTTTCTCCTAGCTGCCTTCAGATAAAGATGTAGAACTCTCAGCATCTTCAGTGCCATGCCTGCCTGGATGCTGCCATGCTCCCACCTTGGTAATAATGGACTGAGCCTCTGAACCTGTGAGCCAGCCCCAATTAAATGTTGTCTTTATAAGAGTTACTTTGGTCATGGTGTCTGTTCACAGCAAGGGAAACCCCAACTAAGCCAAGGAGACAGCGCAAAGATAAGCCCGGAAGTCATTAAAAGGGTCCTAAACTGGCATTGGTTGATGTATGTTAGCTTCAATTAATAGTTGGTAAGTACAGTAAGCTCCCTTTTACCTACTAGGTATAATAGTGTCACTTGACACACATCACTCCATTCAGTCTCTATCATTACCGTCAATTATTATTATCAAGATGCATAAACAAAATAAATACTGACTTCATGCCTAAAGGTTTAGAGAACTGGAATGTTAGACACAGAGATTAAACCTACACAGTATCTCTGAATCACTGCTTGTGACATACTTGAACAATATAAAATACTGTGATTAAGTAACTCATCCATTGTTTTTAACTGTGGCCACAGAAATCAAACCGAATTCTTTCTGGCATGAATGACCTGTTTGTCAGAGAGAGCTTGGGCATTTGATGCAATGTGTAGGCCATCTGTTGAGAAGATGGCAGAATGGGCCTTTTCTCTACATTTCAAGCACAATGAAAAGGATGCAGAGAGTCTCCAAGCTCTTTCTTATACCAGCTGGGCATCCTCAAAGACTGGGAAAAATGTCCCAGCTGCCAGTCTTTAGCAACAGCTTTATTATTTTGCCTTGTGGTACCACTTGTGCCCTCACTGCTGCAAGTGACCTGCAGACACAGCACACACATGAGGGAGCAGAGTTATCACAGTTATCCAGCGATGCATTCTTTCTACAGTTACTTAAGCTAGTGCTGCAAGATTTAGCAGATCTAGTACGGGATGCCCAGTTGAGTTTGAATTTAAGATAAAAAGACATTGTATTTTTTTATACAAGTTGATCCCATGCAATATTTGTGACACACTAATATAAAACAAGATTCACTGCTTAATGGGAATTTAGGTGGTTTTTGGGCCTTTTACACTTGCAAAATATTCAAAGATTGCTAAACAGTTTGAGCTAAATTGAACAGGCAGGAAATACCCAGGTATTTTGTATGCAGAGCTTCACATATAGAGTCTATCATGAAGCACCTGAGTCATGATGGGTATGGCCAGGGCTGGGTGGATTGTTTGCTTCCTTCAACCTTGTCTTCATACTGGAGCTCTATCACAAGCTCCCTTGGTCTCTAGTGAGGCATTTGGACTTGAACTGAAAAGTGTAATTTTGGCTCACCTGGCTCTCAAGTTTGGCAAATGCAGATTTTGGAGCTTGTCAACCCCCAGCATTTTACAAGTCAATTCCATATACAGAACCTTTACATATTGATTATTTCATTGTATATTTTTTCTAATGATCCTTTTTTTCTCTGTAGAATCCAAATATGACATTTATACCTATTATTCATTCTTCACAAATCATCCTCCAAATAGTTTATTTATTCCCCAAGTTTCAGAAAAGTATGAGTCATCAAGGATAAGACATTTGCCCAAGGCCGGACAGTAACAATGCAGACACAGTGTTCTTAGTGAGTACTACACAGGGATAAGTTGTGTTTACAGGGAAAGTCGGGCTGGGCAGAGGGCTGGATAATCTGTTGGAACATCAAGATACTCGTATGCAAGTAAGCATCTTCAGCTTCTCCATTCCTTAGTCTTCCTTCTTCTTCTTTCTCCTCCAACCCTGGCTTCCTTTTCTCCTGCCCTTCAACCCTTCCTCTCTCTTCTCTCTTTCTCCCTTCAGACTATCACTAGGGTACTTGTAGTGGACAAAGAGGCCAAGGAGAACAATCTAGTAGGATGTCTAGAATTCACTTTGTATGGTTAGAAACACCAGGATGACTGACTTCACAGACACAGCGATGTCTCCTTGTCTGGTGAAAAAAGGCAATGAAGCCAGTTCCAAGTGACATCATCCAGACCCACACAATATTTTTCTAACTATTAATATTTACTTTAGACCCCAATTTGAGGTAGGGTTTAGAAATAAATTATCCCTATCTTACCAATCCAATCAAATATTTCCTGATTATTAAAACATTTATTGAATACTCAAAGCTCTGCCCACACCACACTATTTCCATCAGGTAAAACATTTTGAGAAATGAGGGTCCTATCATAGTGCATTCACACCCCTAGCTTTGATAGGTGCTTAGTTCTCTTTGGCCACCCATTTAAATAGGTCAGGTACTGAAGTTTGATCACACATTAAAAGACTCTGTTCCTTTTTAAGGCCTTATCAAAGATTTAGCAAGTCTCTCTGAATGAACGAGGGAGCTATTCTTTGAAGCACCTGCTCAGAGATGGAGTGTTACCTGTCAAATGGTTGAAGAAAATGGGAATGCTAAAGATTGTTTTAAAGTGGCAATGGAAGAAATTTTGAGTGGTGAAGAGAAGTGCAGATGACATGTAGATTTACCTTGTAGGTAAATGAGAATTGGTATATGTTATAAAAGGATTACAGTACCCATCACTGCTCCTTCATCTTATTCTCAGATTAGCTTAGTTTTACTCATTTTCTACTAAACATTTGCTGAAATGAAATGCCCCTTTCAGTTTCTTGTAAATAATAATTTCTGGAGAAAATGAAAAACTTTGAACTATCTACATATTTATATCTTCTGTTATCAATATATATGTGGCATATCAGTTTAATTTTTAATTCATGAATTGTTAAAATGAGGATTCATTTACAGAGTCCCGATTAAAGAGAAAACTCACAGGAAGATGCTTATTACAGAAGACTTGCCATAAAGATCTTCTATTCTATGCTTGAAGCTAGTTCTGAAGTGATGGTGCAGGTGGGGTGAGCTATGGTATAAGAGGCATGCACATGAGGCTGTCAAAGCTAGGGGTTTGAATGCAGCAAGGGTCTGAATTATATGACTCTTCTTTTGCAAAACATTTGTTTGTTGGAAACAGTAAAATGTGTATAGTGCTTTGAAAGCCAAAGAATATATATAAATGAAGGGAGCCAGGACTCCAGATCCATATGTAGCAGAGGATGGCCTTATCTGACATCAATAGGAGGGAAGAGAGAGGCTTGATTCCCTAGCGGAGAAGGATGCTAGAGGGTGAGGTGGGAGTGGGTGAATGGGTGGAGGAGCACCCTCCTAGAGACAAAGGGGAGGGGGGAAAAGGGGGATGGAATGGTTGGTGAAGGGGTAACCAGGAAGAGGGATATCATTCAAAATGTAGAATGATTAATAAAAATAAGAAAATAGTAGGTATTCAATAAGTGTTTTAACACTCAGGGCCAAGGAAAGTGGTGTATTTGATGTCATATATGCATATGTAACTGGGTACTGCTGAAGGCCTAGGAAGCTTGGGTACTTGAGATTCCTTATAGATCTTTAAAGATGAAGACTAGCCACCTACAGAGGGCATGGTATTTAAGTTTCTGTTTCGTTGACACAAAATAGAGTCACCTGAGAAGAGGGAACCCCAGGTGAGGAGGTCCCACTGTTAGACTGGTCTGTGGGCATGTCTGTGGGGCATTTGTTGATCACTGACATGGTATGAGATGGGCTAGTCCACTGTTGACCATGCCATACGTGGTTAGGTGGTCCTGGGCTATACATGGCCTGTCTGTATCTGAACAAGCCAAGGGAAGCAAACCAGAAAGTAGCCTCCAGGCTCCTGCCTTGCATTCTTGCTCTGGCTTCCCTCAGTGATGGACTTTTACTGTAAGCCATATAAACACTTTACATCCTAAGTTGCTTTTGGTAATGGTGCCTTATCATTGCAACAGAGAAGCAACTAGAACAGGGGGTCATTTGAAGATAGTCATTCCTCAAACTCCAGCAGAAATCATAGCTGTGTCTCTTTGGCACTGAGGGCATCATATAAATCAAGATGTGTTGTATGATGGCACTAAACAAGTGAGTACAGAGAGCTTTGTGAGCTGGTCTGATGCTAAACCATTCAGACACCTCCATGTTGATTTCTTAAGAAAAATTAGTTGTGCAATATGTATTTGCCTTTTGCATGTTTGCTCTGGTATCTCAGGTAGAAAACCAACTTTAAAGAGAAGAGAGGTGGAGAGTAGTCAGCTAGCTGTATTGAATAGGGTAGGAGGTAACTAGAATTCTTATTTGTTTTTTATTTTATTTAGTCTTTTAAAATTATTCATTAATTTTTATTAGATATTTTCTTTATTTACATTTCAAATGTTATCCTCTTTCCTGGTTTCCCCTCTAAAGCCCCTCTATCCCCTCTCCTCTCCCCCTGATCACCAACCCACCCACTCCTGCTTTCTGGTCTTGGTATTCCCCTACACTGGGGCATCAAGCCTTCACATTTGTGGATGCCAACAAGTGCTTGCTGACAGGATCCTGATATAGCTGTCTCCTGAGAGGCTCTACTATTGCCTGACAAATTCAGAGGTGGATGCTCTCAGCCAACCATTGGACTGAGCATAGGTTCTCCAATGAAGGAGCTAGATAAAAAAACCCAAGGAGCTGAAGGGGTTTGCAGCCCCATAGGAGGAACAACAATATGAACCAACCAGGACCCCCAGAGCTCCCAGGGTAACTAAGATTTTGATGCCATTTGGTGGAGGAGGGCTAGTGATGCTTCTCTTACTTTGTGATGTGTTAGACTTCCCACTGACCTCTGAGAAATAGGGTGGTAACCATTCCAAGGATGGCTGGACTCTATTTTCCAAGTCTGATTCCATCCCACCACATTTCTGTGGAAACCATTACTAACAATAAAAGTAGCTACACAGACATGGTGGTGATGATAACATCGAGCCAGCCTCTTGTTAATGTCTCCAAACCTGTGCACTCAGGATCCTCAGGTGAATGCATCTTCTAAAAGGGGTTGAAGTTTGAGAATCTCCGGAGAAACTCTTTAGGTTAGTGAGGTGTTTTTAAATTATTGTTGTTCTCAGCTTGTTGAGCAATCAAAACCAAATAAAATACCCACTTCAAAGACACAGGGAAGAATCAAGGCCAATTGAGAAAAATAGTAAAATAAAATATATCCCAAAAGTCTTAAAAAAGAATTGGCTATAAACCCTAGATAAAGCAGGTAACAGAACAAACAGTGTGGTCCTGTGATGATCAATCCCACTGAGAATGAACAGCTGTTATTTATTCATATTTAACTTCCCTTTTCTAGTTGTCGCCCTTATTTAATTTTCTGGTATACAACAACCAGCTGCAAGAACAAGAAAAAAAAAATGAAAGAAGGAAACATTTTTCTTGGTAACAATGCTTTCTTTCTTCATCATGGTTCTCTGAGAGCCAAATTACCATGGTGACCCTGGAGCTGGCAGTCACATGTTATGACTTCTCAATGTGGAACTGTCACACATAGAATGCCCGTGTTCTTAAAAGCTTTATTACTGGGCAGAAGCATCGTGTTTGGCACTACATGGGTGGCGGGCTTGCTTGATGCTGTTCAGTTCTTTAATTTGAGCTGTTTCCCCACCATGAACTAGCTAATTCATGCAATGCTTCAGTTCACCTGAGGGTGCCTTTCTTGGTAAAAGTATTTCTAGCTGGAAGAAATGAGACAGTGTGGCAATGATGAAAAGATATGAATTAGGGAGAGCAGAGAAACGGAGAAAGTCTGGAGTTTCCCTCATGGGTTGTCAGTAGATTTTAAAATAAGGACATATTGCAGTCAACACTATTGAAGCAACTAGATAAGCAGATCCACTATACAGATACAATGTAAAGCAATTATACACATAGGTCTATATGGCTACATATGTCTGTAGGTATGAAGAGCAATTAGATCTTAGATAGGTAGGTGAGCAATTGCACAGAGATCAAATACGTGGAATATGAAGAACAATACTCTCTGCATCCAGAAACAATGTAGAAATGACCTGGGGGATGACCTCCTCCTGCTTCCCTTCTTTTGATACAGGGGCTGTCTAGCCCTGATCTTACTTGGCTGGCCTTGAACTCCTGCCTCTGCCTCTAGAGTGCTGCAAATGTGTGCAGCATGAAAGGCCGCTTTCAATAATGGTTTTGCTTATTTGAAAGAAATGCTAAGTGATCTTTCAGAGCTTAACAGAATGTGCATGTTTGCTCCCAAATGTGCCTCTCTTCTTGTTCTCTCTTGAGAACTTTTAATTTTTCTCACTGCTAGATCACTGTGAGACTCTACTCTCTTCCCATTTCAGCCTTTTCATCTTTTTCTGCCCAATGAGACAATCTGATACAATTTTCCATCCTGATTATAAAGGACTCCAAGAAGAGTACATATTCCTCTCCCTTGCTTTAATGTTTAATGTCTTAATGGAGGAGCTAGAGAAAGGACCCAAGGAGCTGAAGGGGTCTGCAGCCCCATAGAAGGAACAACAATATGAACTAACCAGTAACCCCAGAGCTCCCTGGGACTAAACCACCAATCAAAGAAAACATACGGAGGGATTCATAGCACATGTAGCAGAGGATGGCCTAGTCGGTCATCAATGGGAGCAGAGGCCCTTGGTCCTGTGAAGGCTTTATGCCCCAGTATAGGGGAATGCCTGGGCCAGGGAGCAGGAGTGTGTGGGTTGGGGAGCAGGGGGAGTGGGGAGAAGCCAGGGGATTTTTGGAGGGGAAACTAGGAAAGGGGATAACATTTGAAATGTAAATAAAGAAAATATCTAACTAAAAACAAAGAACTTCAGAGTCATTTAAAGCAAAGGTCATTCTTTGCTCTTCATCCTCTGCCTCAGAGATGGTATATCCCAAATAGTAGTTGATATTTGGCCCACATTTTGAACATGGACAGAAACAGAACCACAGCAGATATCACATGTAAATGAAAATTTCAATTTTTGTTGTTGTAAACACCAATTTTAAGGTCTTTGTATGGCAGGATAATCTCATAACATCTGACTAGCACAGCAAGTTTTGAATGGGTTCATTGTCACATCTGGGTTGTCAATATGCCACACAGCCTAGGCCAGCCAAGTGTTAAATTTTTCCAGACAAAGCTTATTGGCTGGGAAGTCAATATTTGGACCTATATCAGTTTGGTGAAATTTTGTATTAAAACCCCTTCACAATTGTTTAAAATAGGCACCCGTTTTTTACTCAAATTGCTGTAAACACACTGTGTAAAGTCCAGACATTCTAGAGAACATTATAAACGTTCTAAGAGTATACCAAACAAAGCAGAGTCAATGGGCAAGATGAATTCCTGACAAGACTAGTATTCAAATGTTTGCCTGAAATCTAGCCTAGAAGATTTTACAGCAGTCAACAATTCTCTCCAATAATATAAGAAATGTCTCTGTGTAAAAGATACAATCTAGTTATATGAAGGAACTGAAATGTATCGTTTTATCTTAAACTAAGTTTGGTTTTAATTAAGTCATACTTTGAAATTATTAAGTAAGTTGTACAGGAAAAAGAATTTGTCACCAAGATCACAGCCTCGTACTCATAGTTCATTTGATTATTGATGTTTGTTTGTCTTTGGTGTTTAAATCTAGTAGGCTTAGACTAATACAGAGACAAAACTTGTATCCATCTTCTTTACTCAATTAGAATTCTCTGTCTGCAAGAGGTGAAATATGAGTTATTTGAAGTACACTATACGGTGTGAGGAAAAAAGGTTAAGTAACTTTCTAACTCATTGGCCTCGATTTTCAGTTCTGACTAGCTGCTGCTCGCCAAAGTATTTTAGTTTTATTTTCCTAGAATGCACAAGCTCATGATCATAAACATCTCAATTAACACAACAATTATAAACTGTTTTAACAGGAATATCAAGGTACAGAGGAAGGGGGGGTCTTCTAAACTTTAATAATCTAGTTAATTGCTTCAATTCTTTACTTTGCTGGTGAATCTACTCATAATTAACCAATTAATTCACATCAGCCGTTCACTTTTTCCCTAACCATGGAACTTAGAGACATAAAAGAGAAAAGGGAAGGCAGAGAACCTTGCTGAACATAAATGTCATTTCATTATAGAACCTTATTAAATGCGCTTAAATGTTTTAATTTCTAGTCCTGTGTTGTTCATAATGAACTCTGCAGGGATTGAAAATGAATTTTTTACTCTGAGATTTTTTTGTCTCTTTTGAATTGCAAAGAGCGTTCCTCTTGAATTTGCAGCCGATAAAATGAAACATGTTTTAATAACACATCAAGCACCTTAGGAGACAACTGTCAAAAATCCACGCTATCTTTAAATCACTTTAATTACATTTCGCTGAGTATAAAATACTGTGTAAGAAAGCGCTTAACTTTATTGATGCCATAGTATTTTCCATGTGGTTATACTATGTGCCATCTGCATAAGATGATTTGTCCAGTTTAGAATGGAGACATAAAGTAAGAGATGGATTTGAAAAGAAAGCCTCAAAACTTGAATAAGACAACTGCGGAAGTTCATGTGAAAGTTTTAATATTAAAAGACTAAGATGGCATTGAATGATAAACAACTAAAATTGATTTAATTCTTACCAGGGCCAAATATGTATTATGCACTTTCCATGTATCTTCTGCATTATGTTCCTCATAGTTCATTCAGACAGGCGCCATTACTACAATCGTTATATAGATCTAGAATCCGAGGCTTCCTGACTGTAAGTCCCCATAGCCTGGAATACATTAAATCACTAATGACAGAATGCACAATTTCACTAATTGCATCACATCCCAAGTGTAACTTATGATGTCATAGTATCCGATGTAAGGAGTTTATAGACTTCAACTGTGTTGAAATGATAAAAATGCATTTTATTTTTTACTGAGATCTTTTATAATTTTTGTCTGTTTTGACTCTGAAATCAGTGGTGTATATTTTGGCATCGGCATGAAAGCATAATATTTGAGTGAGCAGCTGAAGGGCTAGTTGGCTGAGTCACATGTAGGGGTGTACTGGGATGGATCTGTGTCTAAGATGGCATGAGAGCCTGCTAAAGGGAGAGATCTTTTGTGACTGAATGTAAAGGACCATCCACTACCACTGAGGCTGCCTCTCAGTCTCCTATGCTAGTGTAGATGTCACCTCCCTCGACTGTCAAAGTCTACAGTGTCACTTTATACAAGAATATTGGCCACTTTCAGTCTTTTAGATCCAGTTTACTAATTTACCCCCATGATATCCTCCTTCTTTAACTTCATATTCCCCAGTGTCATTTTAGAAAACCATCAGCAACTGTCTCCAGAAAACAGGCTGAATGTTATTCCTATGTCTGTTGACATGATCAGATATTTTCTGTTCACTCTTTGACTAACATGGCATCTCATATTAATTGAGATTTAGATGTCAAGTTGAACACCTTGCATTTCTGGGACAAGTCTCACATCACACAATGGATGGTTATGTTTGTATGTTATTGAAGTTAGCTTGCAATTAAGAATCTTGGGAGTTATGATCATAGGGAATATTGATTTTTGCTTCTTTGTATGTGTGTGTATGTACATGCATACACATATATGTGTGTGTGCCCTTGTGAGTACTTTTGTGTGTGCCTTTTTGAGTGTGTGTGTTTGTGTGTGTGTGTGTGTGTGTGTATGTGTGTGTGTGTGTGTGTGTGTAAGTCATAGGACAGAATCAGGCGTCATCATACCACCCAGCTCCTTTGTGGACAGGATCTTCCATTTGCCTGGAGTTCACCAGTTAGGCAAGACAGGTTGGCTGGTAAGCTTCATTGATCCTTTTGTCTCCCTTCCCCAGTGCTAGGATTACAAGTGTGCCTCACCAATACAAACATTTTAAGTCCTGGCAAGCTGTCAAAACAAACAGCAATCACTCTCAATTAAAAAAAAAAAAAACCATTCAGAGCCAGGCAGTGGTGGTGCATGCCTTTAATCCCAGCACTTGGGAGGCAGAGGCAGGCAGATTTCTGAGTTCGAGGCCAGCCTGGTCTACAAAGTGAGTTCCAGGACAGCCAGGGTTATACAGAGAAACCCTGTCTCGAAAACAAAACAAAACCAAACAAAAACCATTCAGAATCCAGTTATTGCAGTAAAACATTCAATATTTAGCAAAAGTTCTCAAGTTTTTTCGGGACTCAAGTTTTTATGCAAAGTAAGTGCACTTTAGCAAGTAAGATATCTATCCTTGGCTTTCTCTAATTGTCTCTGTTTGCCTTTAGTCAAAGATAGTATCAGTTCCTCTAGGTTGAAAGTATCCAATTCTTTATGAAAGATTGTGAGAAGGATTAATATTATTCCTTTAAACATTTGGTTAAATTGATGCTTTTCTTTTTGGGAGATATTTTAAATGAATAATTTAAATCACATGCTCTGTTCTTCTACACTTTCTTTCTTTCTGAGATAGAGTTAGAAATTTCACTATTCATAAGGATTTGTTCATTCCACCTCAGTAAGGTAAGTTGTTGACATAAAGTTGTGCTAACATCTCCTTAATTTGTGCATATAACATTTCTACTAGCTTATGTATATTTCTTCTGTTATATTTGTATTGTTACTTTGAGACTACTTTCTCATCTTCTTGATTGGGTTAGGTAAGATTATGCTGCTTAACTTTTTGCCATAGGTTAACTTTTTGTTGTGCTTTGCACATCAGTACTTTTTAGCTCACGAGGAATGTTTTTACATTCTGTATTTTTCAGACCTTTGCCTGGCCCCTTCTTCCAGAGCTCCCTTTATATGTGAGTGGAAGTGCTGGTTATTTCTCATGAGTCTTTGAAGTTTGCTTCATTGTTTCCCCCCTTTCCTCTTCTTTGTCATTTGATTTGCCTGCTTTCTATTGGCCTATCACCAAGTTCGCTGCTTGTCCTGTCATCTAAAAGTCTACTGGTGAGCATCCCTATTTAAAATGTTCAGTTATTGAATTTTCAGCTGCAAAAGTTTAGACTTTTTTAAAAAAGATTTTTTTAAACTTTTCATTCATCAAATGACGGTAACATCTTCCTTACTTAACATGGCTTCATTTAGTTCTTTGAGCATATTTAACAGCTCCTTTGAAGTCATTGCTAACCTCAGCATCTGAGAACACGCCTTGTTTCTATTGATTTGCTTCTAAATATGGGCCATGCTTTCTCATTTCTTTGCATGTTTCATGATCTTTGGCTGAATACTGAATGCTTTGCTGCAATAACTGGATTCTGAATGTTTTTCTATTGAGAGTGGTTGCTGTTTGTTTTGATAACTTGCCAGAACTAGATCTGGGAAGCCCATGGTCCCTGCAATATGTGGCCACTGAGACTTCTTCTCAGGTGTTTTTTTTTTGTTTGTTTGTTTTTGTTTTTGTAGTTCATATTTTAGCCTTGGATTTCTGGGTTTTGCATAGTTTAGTGATCAGTTACAGGCTGGCCAGAGGTGTGTTTAAGTAGCCCAAAACCAGCAGAATTTGTATTTACCCATGATGTATTTTTTAAAATATTTTTTATTATTATGTATTTTCCTCAATTACATTTAGAATGCTATCCCAAAAGTCCCCCATACCCTCCCCGCCCACTTCCCTACCCACCCATTCCCATTTTTTGGCCCTGGCATTACCCTGTACTGGGGCATATAAAGTTTGCGTGTCCAATGGGCCTCTCTTTCCAGTGATGGCCGACTAGGCCGTCTTTTGATACATATGCAGCTAGAGACAAGAGCTCCGGGGTACTGGTTAGTTCATAATGTTGTTGCACCTACAGGGTTGCAGATCTTTGAGTTGGTTGAGGGATGTACTTTGCTTCAAGATTGTTATACTTTTTCTTGCTGTGATAAAACACTTTGATCAAAACAACTCAAGAGAGGAAAGTGTTCGTTTCTTTCTTTCTTTTTTTTTTTTTTTTTTTTTTTTTTTTTTTTTTTTTTTTTTTACTTTCAAGTCACAGACCATTGTTGAGGGAAGTGAAAGCAGGACATTGAAGCAGAGACAATAGAGAATGGCTGATTGTTGGCTAGCTCAATCTCATGCTTAGGTAGCTTTCTTATGTAGCTCAGAATCACCTGCTGAGGGATGGAGCTGCCCATAGTGGACTGATGTCTTCTATATTAAATAGCAACCAATTCAGTCCTTTACAGATGTGACCACAGGTCAATCTGATCAAAGTTCCTCAACTTAGATGATAGTAGGTTGTGTCCAATGTGACAATTAAGGCTAACCAGGACAAGACCAAACTTAAGTGTGACCTAGCTTTTACTTTCTGGCATAATTCTTTGCTGCTTCTTTGTATATGTAGTTCCACTAGCCAGTCATGGGTTGGAAGGGTTGAATTCATTCCTGTCTGTCTGTGCTGTGTATGCACAAAGTCTGCATTCTGTCTGGTATATGGCTTAACCTCATCAAACCTCTTAGGTTGTTGACTCTCAGAATTTAATTCCTTGACTAAGTCTACCAATTATTTCAAACAAGACTTTGATCTCAGCTAGTAGGAACACTATTCCTCACTGTTTGCTTTTGTTGTTTTTTTAAGCTGATAATAATTTAGATCAAGTGACCCCTCTCTAGCAGTGGATGCAAATCTATGGTTTTCATGGTTTTCTTTACATGGGTAAACCAGTTTTCCAACAGAGATGGACTGTGCATTTATGTAGGGAGGTGTGTGTGTGTGTGTGTGTGTGCGTGTGTGTGTGATGTGGGTGGGGGGGATGGGGAGGAGTTATAGAGTGAGAAGAACAGCTTATCCCATATTTCATGAATGCCACATTATGAGCTCTTTTGGTCAAAGTTTAAAGTATCGAATGGTTATTTTCAACCATCTTGTTCAGCTTTATTGTTGCCTTGGACAGCCAAAATCTGTCAGTGTCCTGACTCTGTCAGACCGAGCGGGTGTTTCATCTGATAAATGGATCATGGAGGTGTTTCACCTTGAGGAAAGGAAGCAATCTATTTGTGCCCTGACTCCAGTCATTACTTATGGAGCAGTCCAGGCTGATGAAGTTCATGATCTCACAGGCCTCCAGAAACCATGGCTTCCATCAGCACAAGGGCAATTCTAAGTAAAGGCAGCCAGCAATGGAAATGCTGGGGCAGAGGTGTAGCAAGCAGAAAGAAAGCTCTGCTAAGCATCATTGACACTGACTGTACAGTGTGATATAATTCCCACAATTCCTTGCCCCAGTTCTCACAACTAAAAATTGTATAAAATGTTACTTGATTTGTTTCTCCTTTACATGTATTAATAAAAAAGTATCATCAGAGGCCAGTCCAACCTCGTGAACTGCAGGTAAGACCATCCCTCCACCCCATTCACACCTGCCCAGTGTAACCTCAACTGCCTCTCCTCTCGTCATCACCACATCCCAGCCCACACTACCAGTGGAAGCCTCCTAGTCCACCAGAAAGGAATAGGGGTTTTTTGGAGGGGGAACCCAACAAGGGGATAGCATTTGAAATGTAAATAAGAAAATATCTTTTAAAATAGAAGCTTACGGGCTGGTGAGATGGCTCAGTGGGTAAGAGCACCCGACTGCTCTTCCGAAGGTCCGAAGTTCAAATCCCAGCAACCACATGGTGGCTCACAACCATCCGTAATGAGATCTGACTCCCTCTTCTGGAGGGTCTGAAGACAGCTACAGTGTACTTACATGTAATAAATAAATAAATAAATCTTAAAAAGAAAAGAGAGAAGCTTACTGAATACTAAATAGATTGGACCAGAAAAGGAAGTTTGCTTGCCATATAATAGTCAAAACACTAAACACAGAGAAGAAAGAAAGAATAGGAAAGAATAGTAAAAGCTACCAAAGGAAAAAGGCCAAGTAACATAAAGGCAGACCTATTAGAATTATACCTGACTTCTTTTTTTCTTTTTCAATTTTCTATTAGATATTTTCTTCATTTACATTTCAAATGCTATTCCAAAAGTCCCCCATACCCTCCCTTCACCCTGCTCCCCTACCCCACTCCCAATTCTTGACCCTGGCATTCCCCTGTACTAGGGCATATAAAGTTTGCAAGACCAAGGGGCCTCTCTTCCCAGTGATGGCCAAATAGACCATCTTCTGCTACATATGCAGCTAGAGGCACCTGACATCTTAATGGACACTAAAAGCTAGAAGGGCCTGGACAGATATGATGCCAAATCTAAGAGACCATATATGCCTGCCTAGACTACTATACACAGCAAAATATTCAATCACCATAGATCGAGAAAACAAGATATTCACTGATAAAATCAAGTTTAAACAGTATCTGTCCACAAATCTAGCCTACAGAAGGTATTAGAAGGACAACTTCAACTCAATAATGTTAACTACAACAAAACCAAACCAAACCAACCAAAGAACCAACCAAACATCCAAAAACTAGACCAAACCCAAACCAAGAAACAAACAAACAAACAAACAAACAAACAAAAACAAAAACAAACCCAATTAGTGATTGATATCTTCGAGTACCAATGGATCTAATCTCCAAATAAAAAGACACAGACTAAAAGAATCACTGTGAAAACACGAACCGTTCTTCTACTGCTTTCATAAAAACCTCCTCAACATTAAAGATATAAATTACCTCAAAGTAAAAGGTTGGAAGATTTTCCAAGTAAATGTCCCTAAGCAGCAAGATGGTGTATATTTTCTAACACCCAACAACAACAACAACAACAAAAAAAAGAAAAATTCAAACCAAAATTATTCAAAAGACATGAGGAAGGACACTTCATACTCATTAAAGGAAAAATTCAACAAGATGACATTTCAACTCTCAACATCAATGTGCCAAATGCAAGGGCACTCACATTTGTAAAGGAAACATGACTAAAGTTGAAATCACAATTTGACTCTGACACATTGATAGTAGATTTTAGTATCCCACTCTTACCAATGTACAAACCACCCAGATAAAAGCTAAAAAGAGAAATAATGGAGCTAACAGATATTATGAACCAAACATACCTAATAGATTACAACAGAACAGCTCACTAAAACATAAAAGAATATACCTTCATCTCTTTACCTCCTGAAACATTCTCCAAAATTTTTTACAAACTCTGTCACAAAGCAAGTTTCAACAGATACAAGAAAATTGCAAGAACTCCTGCATTCTATCAGACTGTAGCAGATTTAAGCTGGATTTCAACAACAGAAACAACAGAAAACCTACAAACTCACAGAAACTGAACAACTCTTTATTGAATGAATATTGTTCAAGGCAGAAATGAAGGAAATTAAAATCTTCCTAGAATTTAATGAAAATGAATGCACAACATAACTAAACTTATGGGACATGATGAAAGCTGTGCTAAGAAGAAAGTCCATAACATTGAGTGACTTCATAAAGAAATTGAAGAGATATCATTCTAGCAACTTAGCAGCATACCTGAAAGTTGAAGAACAAAAAGAAGCAAACACACCCAAGATAAGTAGATGGCAGGAAATAAAGTAAGGGCTGAAATCAATAACATAGAAACAAGAGAACCGTGCAAAGAATCAACGAAACAAGAGTTGATTCTTCAATGAAATGAACAGGATAGAACATCTATTATTCAAAGAATTAAATTAACAAAGAGACTATCCAAATTAACAAAATCAGAAAATAATCATTTGCTTATACTTAAAAAAAAGTATACTCCACAAAATTGGAAAGTTTAAAAGAAATGAACAGTTTTTTTGAGAGATACAACTTACCTAAGTTAAATCAAAACTAGATAAAAAACTTAAATAGACCTACACCCCCAAGAAAATAGAAGCAGTGATATTTTTAGCACAGAATTCTACCAGACTTTCAATGAGGAGCTATCACTAACACTCTTAGAATTATTCCCCAAAATAGAAACAAAAACAAAAACATTGCCAAACTAATTTTATGAAACCAACAGTCACCCTGAAACCCAAACTCTACAAAGATTCAACAAAGAAAAAGTATTACATATCAACTTCCCTCATGAACATAGATCCAAAAATACACAATAAAAATACTTGCAAGTCAAATCCAAGGACACATCAAAAGAATCATCTACCTTGATCAAATAGGCTTCGTTCCAAAGATGCAGGATGGTTCAGCATACAGAAATCTGCCAAAGTATTCCACCAGACGAAGCTAGCAAAGCTGTTCTTCACAGATCTCCAGATCTGTGTACAGAGTGAAGGCTGTAGTTCTCTGGGGTGACAATGGGAACTAACACGAGCCTCTTTCTTCAGCTTCCAGGGCAGGAAGCTCCAACTCTGTTTCTGTTTTACATGTTGGGGCTCCAGTGTCAGGTTTTATTTGAAGAAAAAGTTCATCTGCTTGTAGATGAGTACCAGGATAACTTCTCAAAGGGTAAATATTTGAATGTTTCTGGTCCTCTTGTTCTTTTCTGTTGCTCAGTTTGTCATTTCCTGCACTAGCATAGCAATATCTGGAAGCTTACTCTGAAACTGTTCAAACTCGTGACAAAGATAGAGATCATAAAATGAAAATTTTTATATTAAAAAGAAAATGAAAGAAAAAATTATATGGTCATCTCATTAGACAGTGAAAAGTCATTAACAAAATCCAGCACCCATTCCTGAAAAAGTCTTAGAGAAATCAGGGGCACATGGGACATTAAACACAAGAAAGGTAATTTAGCAAGCCTATAGCCAACATAAAATTAAGTAGAAAGAATTTTTTAAATTGGATATTTTCTTTATTTACATTTCAAATGTTATCCCCTTTCCTGGTCCCCCCAGCCCCTCAGAAACCATCTATCCCATTCTCCCTCCCCCTCCTTCTATGAGGGTATTCCTCCACCCACCCACTCACCCACCCACTCCCACTTCCCAGGCCTCAGTTTCCCTACACTGGGGCATCTATCGAGCCTTCATAGAACCAAGGACCTCTCCTCTCATTGATGCCTGACAATATGCAGCTGGAGCCATGTGTACTCCTTTGTTGATGGCTTAGTCCCTGGGAGCTCTGGGGGATCTTGTCGCTACTGTCTCTGACAGCAGAAAAGCGATGAAACTGATGTCCTTCTCGAAGCAATTTATTCAGGAACTTAACAATGTGCAGGAAAAAGATGCTCTGACCTCTCTCAGCCATCCCCCTTTATACCCTCTCGTCCACTCCCCATCACCCCAGTCCGCGTAGGCACAGTTCATTGGCTCAGGAATACATTCGTCACATCATCCGATCTTTCATCGTGGCGCATCTGCCCAGTGCAGCTCAAGGTACGTGGCTATCTTGAGGGATATGAGGAAGTCAGGTGTTAGTCATAAGACTTGGCAGCAGTCCCAGGCACCAACTTGGGGCCACGGCCACACCCGCTCCTCACAGGATGTGGTTGGTTGATATTGTTTTTCTTCCCATGAGGTTGCAAACCCTTTCAACTCCTCTATTGGGGACCCCACGCTTAGTCCAATGGTTGGCTGCTAGCATCAGCCTCCCCCTTTGTAAGGCTCTGACAGGCCTCTCAGGAGACAACAATATTACTAAAGTCAGAAACAAGACGAGGCTATCCACTTTCTCTATATTTTTTCAGTATAGCACTTGAAGTTCTAGATAAAGCAATAAGACAACTAAAGGAGATAAAATTAGAAAGGGAGAAGTCGAATGGTGTTGGTCTAACTTGATGTTGGTATGCATAAGGATGTCCATATCTATTACCCTGCACAAAACTCAAGTCCAAGTGAATCAAGGACCTCAGCATAAAACAAGAAACACAGAATTTGATAGAAGAGAAATTGGGAAATAGCTTTGAATGCATTGACACTAAGTGCATTCTGAACTTTCAACTTTCTGAACAGAACAAGAATAAAACAGGCACTAAGAGCAAGAGTTAATTAATGAGACCTCATGAAACTGAGAAATTTTCTCTAAGGCAAAGAACACTGCCAAAAGAACAAATTATCAGCCTACAGAATAGGGAGATATTTTCACCAACTTCACATATGAAAGAGAACTAATATATAAATATATAAAGAACTCAAGAAACTAGACATAAATAAACTAAATAGCCCAATTTAAAAAAAAAAGGGGATGTCACCGGGCTTTGGTGGTGCACGCCTTTGATCTGAGCACTTGGGAGGCAGAGGTAGGTGGATTTCTGAGTTCGAGGCCAGCCTGGTCTACAAAGTGAGTTCCAGGATAGCCAGGGCTACACAGAGAAACCCTGTCTCTAACGCCCTCCCCCCCCAAAAAAAAGGTTATCATGGCACACACCTTAAATCCCAGCACTTGGGAAAGGCAGGCACATTCTGTGTGCATGAAATCAGCCCAGTCTAAAAGGGTGAGTTCAAAACAGCCAGGGTACTGTTACACAGAGAAACCTTGTCTTGCAAAACAACAAACAAACAAACAACCCAAACCCAAAACAACAACAACAACCCCAACCCAACCTCCCTCCCTCCCTCCCAAAAAAGTGTGGGAGAGGTGCATAGATCTAAACAGAGAATTTTCAACAGAGAAATCTGAAATGGCTGAGAAACACTTAAATAAATGTTCAACATCCTCGACGAGCAGGGAAATGCAAAACAAAACACCTTTGGGATTCCATCTTACACCTCCCAGAATGGCTAAGATAAAAAACACAAGTGATATGCTGGAAAGATGTGGAGCAAGGAGACCATGCCTTCATTGCTGGTGTGGCTGTAAACTCACACTGTACAGCCACTTTGGAAATTAATATGGCAGTTCCTCAAAGATTGGGAATCAATCTACCTCAACACCCAGCCATACCACTGCTGGATATATACCCAAAGAGTGCTCCATCCTACAATAAGGACACTTGCTCAACTACGTTTAATAGCAGCTTTATTCGTAACAGTCAGAGACTGGAAACAACCTAGATGTTATCAACTTAAGACCTGATAATAAAAAAGCAGTACATTTATACAATTTATTTATACAATGGAGTATTATTCAACTGTTATTTTAAAGGATTTATTTATTATGTATACAGTGTTCTGCCTGCATGTATCCTGCAGGCCAGAAGAGGGCACCAGACCGCATTATAGATGGTTGTGAGCCACCAAGTGGTTGCTGGGAATTGAACTCAGGACTTCTGAAGAGCAGACAGTGTTCTTAACCTTTGAGCCATCTTTCCAAAATGACACAATGAAATTTGAAATTTGCTGTCAAATGGATGGAACTAGAATAAAAAAAGAAAAAAAAAAGCCACCCAAGTGAGGGAACCCAGACCCAGAAAAACAAATACTTATTAAGTGGGTATTGGTTGTAAAGTAAAGAATAATCATGCTACAATCCACAGACCCAGAGAAGCTAAGTAACAAGGTGAGTTCAAGGGGGTAGGAAGATACAAAGACATTCCTTTGAAGGGGAAATAGAATAGATTTTTTCAAGTGGACTAGGGATGGGTGGGGCTGGTAACCAGAGGGACCAGGTCAGGGGATGTAGAAGGAAAGAATGCTGGTAGAAATGACTAAAATTGGGGGGCATCTCAGGAGTGAGGCAGAAACTTAGTGCAATGGAAACTCCATGGAATTCATGAGGGTGACACTAGCAAAGACTCGTAGTTATAGGGACACTGAGCCTTAACTGGCCATCCTCTGTAACCAGGCAAGATCTCAAGTGTAGGGGTTTGGACACCAACCTAGCTACAAAACCTCTGACCTACAGTTTGTCATGCTTGCAGAATATACTGGGACTGGAGTCTAGCATAATCATTATAGACCAGAGAGAATTCATCCAGGAAGTGATGGGAGCAGATGCAGTCCCACAACCAAATACTAGGCAGCAGAGCTCAGGGGGTCGTGTGGAGGAGCCAGAGTGATCAAAGATACCACAAGAACATGGCCCACAGAACCACTTGTGTGATGGGGACACAAGTGGGCTCACAGAGACCAGGGAGCCTGCAAGTGCCTAGGTCCTCTGCAACATATATGATTGTGGGTGTGTAGCTTGGTATTCTTGTGTGATTACTAACAATGGGAGCAGGCACTGTTTCTTCCTCTTTTGCATGCCTTTGAGCCCCCTTTCTTTCTACTATGTTACCTAGTCCAGCCTTTGATGTGATGGTATGTGCTTGACCTTATTGTAGAGTGTCTTGTTGCATCTTGTTGATATCCCTGGAAGGCCTGTTCTTTTCTGTGGGGAAGTGAAGGGGTGGGGGTAGATCTGGGGGAAAGGGGAGGTGGGAGGGAGGGACTATGGGGATGGGATAGAGAGGAAACTGCAGCTGGAATGTAATATGCATTTCATAATTACATTTAAAAAGAAAAAATATCAAATTACAGAATCATTCATATGAAAAAAGTCATAAAAATCACCTTATTGTAATGACCTCACAAACGAAAACATCCAACAGCTGGATTAAAGGTAGCCACTTAAACGTTCGCAGTCTCAAGCTCTATGCACCTCCGTGAACTTAGGTTCAGTTAGAATGGCCATTGGGAAGTCACAGAGCTTTTCTTTGTGTTTTGATAGTGAAAAGGTAAAAATCACTTTTTGTGTAATTGTTACATTTGTTTTGGAGATTTGGGGATCAAATGCCAGAATATCCAGTGACTAAAATCCTTTTAAGGTGATAAAATAGTACAGAAGCCAGGGCCAGGAAGCAGGAGTGGGTGGGTTGGTGAGCAGGGGAAGGGGAGAGGAGGGAGAGGATAGGGGGTTTTCATAGGGGAAACCAGGAAAGGGGATAACATTTGAAATATAAATAAAAAATATCTAATTAAAATAATAGTACAGAAGTCACTATAAATAGCTCAAAAAGCCAAAGATGGTGGTGTTTTTCTTCTATGTATCTAAGTATCTAAGTATCTAAGTATCTAAGTATCTAAGTATGTATGAATGTATGTATGTATGTATGTATGTATGTATGTATGTATGTATGTATGTATGCATGTATCTATCTATCTATCTATCTATCTATCTATCTATCTATCTATCTACCTATCTATCTACCTCCCCACCTTTTTTCTCCTGTCTTCTCTTTATTGCTCTTCTTTTTAAACATACAGTGTCTACATCAAGATCATTGTCTATCCAGAGATAAGTTTGGAGCAAACATCTGTGAACCTTAGATGTAGGCGAAGGGCAGCTGGTTTAGACTAGCAAGATCAGAGTAGAACATTTTTTTTGTCTGTTCCTTGTTAAATCCTTTTAGTCAAGTCAATATCTGAAAATAAATGAGTAAATTTTGGGGAAAAAGAATAGAGGAAATAGAAAATGATAAATGGCATACTCCAAGCTTACCTAGAATTCCACGGAGGTTTCTGTCCACTACTAAGTCAGTGTCAGAGTCAGGACCTACAGTGTGGTCTATCACACTAGTCAGCCAGCTACTAATTATATTAGCCTTTGGCCTTCAGTACAGTGGTTTCTTCTTCATAGTTATGGCTCGGTAGTCCAGATAAAGCTGATGTGTTCTTAGCTTCCTTAGGAAAGAAAGAGCTGGTAACCGGCCAAGGTGATTGCTCTCCTTACCTCATCTTAGTGCTTTCATTTTTCTGTGTACAGATGTCTTGCTTGCATGTATGTCTGTGCATCACATAGAGAGGTCAGATGAGGGATGGTACTGGAGGTACAGACTGTTGTGAGCTGCCAGGTGGTGCTGGGAATTGAACCCAGATCCTAAGTGAGAGCAGAGGGTGCTATTAACCACTGAGCCATCACCCTGCCCCCTTTTAATATTTTATTCTTTAACCTATTAATTATTAACTTAATAATTAATTATTCTTTAACTTATATTAAATGCCATGTCTAATTAGGTTTCAACAGGTGGTTTGGTGGTTAAAAGCACCTCTTGTAGAGAGTCTGTGTTTAGTCCCCAGTTCCATGTTGTATGATTTACAGTCATATGGAGTTCCAGTTCCACAGTTCAAGTGGCTTCCTTTGGACTGTAGGCAGCAGAATATACATGGTACATATACCTATATGAAGGTGCACATGCATATACATGGAATACAAATAAACCATTTAAAATGCCTAATGAATTCATAATACAATGAATAAATTGTGGACAGCACTTTAAACCAGCTTTGCTCTGATAATTCAGGGGCATGACAGCACACCTTGCAAACACTTGGAAGTAAGCCATTTCGTGTCTGCAACTAGGCATAAAATCTAATATGAGGTAGGTTCTAAGCCAGAAAACACTGGGCACTGTTGTTTTTGGCTGATTGACCTGATGGTGTGCCTGTTATTGGTCTCATTTTAAAGTCATCCCCTTGCTCTGCATAGTGAGAAAACCTTAAGCAGGGCAAAAGCAACTGCCCTCAGTGTAAGCCAACTCTGCCTGCAAGGTACAAATAGCACACAGGTGCAAATTCTTACTCTAAGCATGTGCCACAATGTTGGCGACTGCCTTTTCACACTGCCTGGAGTGTACTGTTATATTGTACCTTCCTATTTGTTTATATGGTTCTGCCTTTGGCTTGAAGATAGATTTGCCATCTTTCCTTGTAATCCATCCAGAAAGCCTCTTTAAGTGAGCACTTACCCACCAAGGGAAGAGCAGCAAGAATAATTTCAAGTTTTATGTGAAGCTGTGTTGGGTATCCAGTGATGTAGCAGCTTTAGAAACCAGGGCATTACAACATGTCCCCTCACACGTGTTTGTTCTTCTAATATTTTCTGAAATTTCATGCCTTTCCTGTCTGGTAGTTGTTCATTTCAGGCAAAGAGGACAGTAATATATTTATCCAACCCATGTCAGTTTGAGTAAAGAATTCAGAGTCATCTGGGAAATGTATATATAAACTTGTAATTCACTTGAAAGCTCTCACTTTCTTCCCATTAAAATTCCTTTCTCAAATACCATTCGGTCTATTCTTCACTCTCTGCAGCTCCTTCCTCACTCTGACATTGCACTGGTATTGATGGAACATGAACACCAAGCAGTAGCCATCCACCCTTCTCCCCTGTCACTTGCCCAGTGGAATAGCTATTTCTATATCTTATATTTTGGAATGTAATTAAATCAACATTTGACCTGGCAGTTTTAAATTTTATAGGATAAAAGCCTCAAGTGGGGCAAGATTTGTGGAAAGAAAAAAAATCAAAAAGAATGAATTTATGAAATTCCTAGCCAAATGGATGGACCTGGAGGGCATCATCCTGAGTGAGGTAACACATTCACAAAGAAACTCACACAATATGTATTCACTGATAAGTGGATATTAGCCCCAAACCTAGGATACCCAAGATATAATTTGCTAAACACATGAAACTCAAGAAGAATGAAGACTGAAGTGTGGACACTATGCCCCTCCTTAGAATTGGGAACAAAACACCCATGGAAGGAGTTACAGAGACAAAGTTTGGAGCTGAGATGAAAGGATGGACCATGTAGAGACTGCCATATCCAGGGATCCACCCCATAATCAGCATCCAAATGCTGACACCATTGCATACACTTGCAAGATTTTATTGAAAGGACCCAGATGTAGCTGTCTCTTGTGAGACTATGCCGGGGCCTAGCAAACACAGAAGTGGATGCTCACAGTCAGCTAATGGATGGATCATAGGGCTCCCAATGGAGGAGCTAGAGAAAGTAGCCAAGGAGCTAAAGGGATCTGCAACCCTATAGGTGGAACAACATTATGAACTAACCAGTACCCCGGAGCTCTTGACTCTAGCTGCATATGTATCAAAAGATGGCCTAGTCGGCCATCACTGGAAAGAGAGGCCCATTGGACTTGCAAACTTTATATGCCCCAGTACAGGGGAACACCAGGGCCAAAAAGGGGGAGTGGGTGGGCAGGGGAGTGGGGGTGGGTGGATATGGGGGACTTTTGGTATAGCATTGGAAATGTAAATGAGTTAAATACCTAATAAAAAATGGAAAAAAAAAAGAAAAAAAAATCAAGTGCACAAGAATAATGCTTACAAATTTCTGAAAGAAGCCTTGCCAGCGGGATGAAGTTGCTAATGCCACTTTGGACTGGATGGCTTTTTTTTTTTTAAATCTGTTTGAAACAAGTTGGATTTGTCTCCTGTTAAAATGATCAATGGATATAGGAATAAACTCTTAACAGTCGGACTCATGGTCCCTAAGAAGCTTTGATGTGGAGGATTCGTGTGTCAGAGACACCCACTCTTACTGTTTTTCCATTTGGAACGATCTAAATTTTCTCCATAGTTAGGAAGACTGGCCATGAGACGTGGATAAAAGCCCATAGTGCTGTCATTCGTTTTGTCTCCCATATTTGTTGATAAATGGGGCAAATGACATCAAAAGTCAAATTTACTCCCTCTGTGTCTCTTTCTGCTTCCTTCCCTGCTCCTCTCTCTCCTGTTTTCTCCTCTGTAATTTCCTCTCTCCCTCCCTCCCTCCCTCCCTCCCTCCCTCCCTCCCTCCCTCCCTCCCTCCCTCCCTCTCTCCCTTCCTTTCTTCCCCTCTCCTCCTTACTCTCTGTGACATGGTCTTGCCACACAGCTCAGTGTTTCCCTTCTTGCCTTTCCCCCTCCCCAGCCCCCAAATGCGGGGATTGTATTCATATACCACCATTGCCCTTTTTAATATATTTATGAGCTGGCTAGTCATGGGTTGAGGAATTGTTTTATTCCTTTGAGTTTAGTCAATATGCTAAATTAGTGGCATACCTCAGCAGGGTCTTAGATAACAATGATCACATTTTAAAATGTTTTTAAAAGACACAGATTTTTTTTTTTTTAAATTACAATATAGAAAAGTAGAAAATGGGAATGTTAGTCAATAGAAATCAACACGAGGGGGAACAGATGAGAAAAAATGATCTAAAATATTCTAAGAAAACAGTCAACACTTAGCTGGGAAACTATTTACTGCTTATAAATATCAAATGGCATCATATCTAATTAAACTTTATAGTTTAACACATTCATTCAGTTATCTATTATTCATTTAATAAATCCATGCTAAGCACTAGAATCAATGCTGGGAATGATGGAGAAAAGTAACTCACTTAATCAGATGTGTGCAGTTTTATATATAATTAAGACCTTGTGAGAAGCATGACAGTAGATAGAGATTGGTCCAAGAAATAGTACTTAAGAAAAAGATCAATCATGTTTAGGGAGGTTCTGAGGACACACACAAAATTTATTCTCTTTCTTTCTTTGAAATATAAGAGTAAGAATGTAACAGGTGGTTGAAGTAGAGGTGGTCTTTCAGGCATATGAAGGTAGTCCCAAGAAAGACAGAGATGTGTAGATCACAGCAATGCCAGTTCTCAGGCCCTTCCCTGAGCCTATCGCCCTCTCTGCTTGAATGGTGTCTCTGCCTAGGGTGGCCTACAAGAAGAGCTGGGCTGACTTAAATACTGTTTCCATGTCTTCATAGAGTGAAGCAGGGAGCAGGACATAAGCTACTTCACGGAAGACAACCAAATAGCCCAGGGATCTAGTAAAAACTTTCTTCCTCATATTTGAATAAAAATGACAGGCTTACTTGCAAGTATCTAGCTGTACTGTGGATGCCCCAAAGTTCATTTTAGGGGATACCACAGGAACCTTGTAGAAGGAGAGCAGCAATGGGCCCCACATCCTTCAGAGTATCCCCTGCTGCACCCAGCCTACCTGCCTTAGTCTTTTCTTTAGATGCTATCCATAGTTTCATATGCAACTGAGAAAGAAGTCTGATTCATTAAACTGAGTTTTAGAAGACAATAAGTAAATAAATTTTTATTATTTTTTTCAAACATTGGACACTTTAGATCTTAAATATCTTTGTTCATATAACTTCAGAATTGGTAGCTGGGACAATACTATTTGGAATAGCTTCTAGCCCGAGTCTTCCAAGGACAGAGGACTCTGAAATGGAGAAATTGAAATTATTGGACATGATGATCCACGCCTATAGTTTAGGAGGTTGACACAGGAAGATTGTGATAAATTTAAGGCCAATCTGGGCTACCTAGTGAGGACTAAGCTAGCCTGGCTTACAGATAAACAAATAAAATGCACCATCACTGGAAAGATAGTAAAATGATGTGCAAGACCAAGACATGCACTCAAAGTAGGTGTGAGGCTGAGGAATGGGCGATCTGTGTAAACATGCCAGTCAAACAGCGCTGCTGAAGAGAGCAGTGAGTGATGGAGTACTTACTGGAGGGAAAGTGGCCTGTGGGAAAAAACTGCCAAGGGCTTTCAATGTTCTGATGAGATTAGATGTCGTGATCTATGAAATATGAAGAGTTTGTGAGATTATCATGTGGAGATCGGCGCGGTCTGGATTCTCCACATAGACACAGATGCTACACAGTTTAAAGTACTTACTTACATGCTACCTGGTAAATATAAGATAGGCTAAGTGAATACAAGAAGCAGTGTTTTCTGCTCCCAGGAGTTCATGCCTTACTGACACGTGCATTTGCAGAGAATCTTGGTGAAGGCTAATGCATGGATTACTTGCCCTTGAAAATAAATATTCAAATTCTTATTTAGTTTTCTGATTGTAAAAAATAAGAAAAACTTTTCTTGGATTTGGCAAAATAGGAGCCTTAAAAAAATAAAAGATTCAGAAACAAAAGGAAGGGGACCATTTTTTTTTTCTGATAAAAATATAGCAGCCATGAAAGGGCTTATGTATTATGTATTATTCATGTATTTATGAATTCCCAAGATTGCAGGCATTTGAGTTTGAGATTCTAGATCTTCTCAAGGGTGATTTTTACCTTTGCCCTCTCTGCTCTTTGCTTATGTGAATGAGCCTGCTTTCCTAAAGCTAGTTTGAGTTAGTGTTCTTCTTACTAGCAATGGTGAGTACCTGCTAGTTCCTAACATTTAAATACTCCTTTAAAGAGTGTGAAAACCAGCTCCCACCAAGCCCAGGGAGCTTGCCTAGGTCATACGGCTTAGTCAAAAATGTTGGATGAAGATTAAAACTGATATTCTTCTATTGACAGCGCAAACCCTTATCTGGTGTGACTCAATAATTCCACTCTAAAGGGATTTCACAGATGTTATGATCATGTCTTAACCACACGATCACTACTGTCTCACACGGTTAGGTTCTTGCTTACTGTGTGCTTGATTGTTGAATACCTGTATAAATAACCCATTAATTGTTTTTTTTTTTTTGTTATCTTGGAATAATTAAGTAAACTGAGAATGGCACTCATGATGTAGACCTTTCTTCCTGTTTGCTCTCCATGTTTGTTGGGATAGTACAGAGAAAAGTGTTTTGCTGCCTATGCCTCAGATTATCTGCCTTTTGTTTCTTCTACCATTTTTTTCTTTTAATCTGCAAAATCTTTCCCCAATGAGGGAAACCATGGGCGTTTTTATAAACCTGCCCAGCATTGTAAAATGTGCATATACCTTTAATAGTGACAGAGGTATCTTTGAAACTTCCTCCAGGGTGAAATCTACTTCAGAAATTTGCATTTAACAGGCAAACATAATATTGTTGAAGGATGATAAATTCACAGACATTTGGATCTTGGGGATTCTTTATGGCCCACACATCTATACTGTAACTTTTACAGCTATATAGCTCAAACTACCCAGAATGAATAAAACCAGCCTTTTTCCTTATTAACTGTGTTGAGGGCTTCCTAACAATTGTCCCCACAAAAGCTTTCTGTAGTTTGAGACTCACATAGGAAGTTTCAAGCCGAATAGCATTACTGAGGAATTTGGAGCCCCTTGAAGTGAACCTCCCAAGTTGATTGGCCTTAGATGTATTTATTCATTTTGCACAATGGTCAAAATATCTCCTGTTTTGAAAATGAAAAAAAAATGCAAGTGATTACTTTATAGCCCACTTAATTGCACTTGGAGATGTTCTGCCCCCAGCTGTCCCCTGGATGTCCACAGTAGTGCATCCTGCACACTTTGAACAGAGTTTTATCATGGGTAGCAGCGACCTTTCAACATAATTGCATGTGGTCCAAATTAATTGTCCTGCTCTATTGTGCACTGAGTAACAGTCGTTTTAAGATGAGATTAATTATGCAGACACCCGATAGCAAGGGGAATCTTAGAGTGAGTTCTTTTGGATGCCTGAAATTTAGAAAATAAGGTATAAAATGACATTTAATTAACTAATAAACCAACTGACAAGGCTGTCTCCACAGGAGACTTCTAGTCAACACAATTCAGAAAATTAGAAGATTTTCTTAACTGAAATATAATAAGATGGAGCTTACATGACACACTAATATTGCCATAAATCAACATCCTATTATAGTAATAGATACTTAATAGATGGGCCAATTAAAAAAAATCCTAAAAATCTTGGTTAACTATTTCTATGCATTAAGACATGCTCTACATATCTATGATTAACACTTTGCATTTAAAGGAATATTTATATGAGTATCATTATGAAATCATACAAAACCACCAAAGCATATGCTTTTATTCTAAATGTAACTTTGTGTTAAATATAATTAAGTATAATAAGTGATTTAAGGATCTCCGTAAAAGTATAACTACATTAATCCACTTTCTATTGTTAAAGCAAAATAGAGGGGGCTAATATGTAAAGAAAAGAAGCATTTGTAGCTGACAGTTATTGGAGCCTCATGAAATCACACTATTAAGTTTTGAGAAGGAGGAAGGTGTCATGATGTAGGCACACATCAAGGATGGAAAGATCATCTAAGGAGACAAGATGACAGAGATAGATCACAGAAGGGCCAATCTTATTCTTTCACAACAATTTCTTTCCTAGAAAAGAAGTAGCAGAAACCATCAAATACACATAAGCAGTCACTGCCTTGACCCCCACTTCAGCAACCAGGCAAGGATTCACAGTGTTGACCAAGCTTCTAGGATAAGAATCCCTGGAGGGGGAACTCCATTTTGCAGTAGTAACAAACTAAAGAGCCTCACATTGTTCACATTTTTACTTGGAAAGTCTAGTCTAAAAGACTAGACTCCGGCACAAGCCCCTTCTGCTCCACTTGAGCACAGGGCTACCTTGCCAGCAGAGTCTTGCCCAACACCCGCAAGGGCCCACACAGGACTCCCCACGGGATCCTAAGACCTCTGGTGAGTGGAACACAGCGCCTGCCCCAATCCAATCGCGTGGAACCTGAGACTGGGGTATATAGGGAAGCAGGCTACCCGGGCCTGATCTGGGGCACAAGCCCCTTCCGCTCCACTCGAGCCCCGGGCTACCCTGCCAGCGGAGTCGCCTGACACCCACAAGGGCCCACACAGGATTCCACACGGGATCCTAAGACCTCTAGTGAGTGGAACACAACTTCTGCCAGGAGTCTGGTTCGAACACCAGATATCTGGGTACCTTCCCTGCAAGAAGAGAGCTTGCCTGCAGAGAATACTCTGCCCACTGAAACTAAGGAGAGTGCTACCCTCCAGGTCTGCTTATAGAGGCTAACAGAGTCACCTGAAGAACAAGCTCTTAACAGTGATAACTAAAACAGCTAGCTTCAGAGATTACCAGATGGCGAAAGGCAAACGTAAGAATCCTACGAACAGAAATCAAGACCACTCACCATCATCAGAACGCAGCACTCCCACCCCACCTAGTCCTGGGCACCCCAAAACAACTGAAAATCTAGACACAGATTTAAAAACATTTCTCATGATGATGATAGAGGACATCAAGAAGGACTTTCATAAGTCACTTAAAGAATTACAGGAGAGCACTGCTAAAGAGTTACAGGCCCTTAAAGAAAAGCAGGAAAACACAGCCAAACAGGTAGAAGTCCTTAAAGAAAAACAGGAAAACACACCCAAACAGGTAATGGAAATGAACAAAACCATACTAGAACTAAAAAGGGAAGTAGACACAATAAAGAAAACCCAAAGCGAGGCAACGCTGGAGATAGAAACCCTAGGAAAGAGATCTGGAACCATAGATGCAAGCATCAGCAACAGAATACAAGAAATGGAAGAGAGAATCTCAGGTGCAGAAGATTCCATAGAGAACATCGACACAACAGTCAAAGAAAATACAAAATGCAAAAGGATCCTAACTCAAAACATCCAGGTAATCCAGGACACAATGAGAAGACCAAACCTACCGATAATAGGAATTGATGAGAATGAAGATTTTCAACTTAAAGGGCCAGCTAATATCTTCAACAAAATAATAGAAGAAAACTTCCCAAACATAAAGAAAGAGATGCCCATGATCATACAAGAAGCCTACAGAACTCCAAATAGACTGGACCAGAAAAGAAATTCCTCCCGACACATAATAATCAGAACAACAAATGCACTAAATAAAGATAGAATATTAAAAGCAGTAAGGGAGAAAGGTCAAGTAACATATAAAGGAAGGCCTATCAGAATTATACCAGACTTTTCACCAGAGACTATGAAAGCCAGAAGAGCCTGGACAGATGTTATACAGACACTAAGAGAACACAAATGCCAGCCCAGGCTACTATATCCGGCCAAACTCTCAATTACCATAGATGGAGAAACCAAAGTATTCCACGACAAAACCAAATTCACACAATATCTTTCCACGAATCCAGCCCTTCAAAGGATAATAACAGAAAAGAAGCAATACAAGGACAGAAATCACGCCCTAGAACAAGCAAGAAAGTAATCACTCAACAAACCAAAAAGAAGACAGCCACAAGAACAGAATGCCAACTCTAACAACAAAAATAAAAGGAAGCAACAATTACTTTTCCTTAATATCTCTTAATATCAATGGACTCAATTCCCCAATAAAAAGACATAGACTAACAGACTGGCTACACAAACAGGACCCAACATTCTGCTGCTTACAGGAAACCCATCTCAGGGAAAAAGACAGACACTACCTCAGAGTGAAAGGCTGGAAAAAAATTTTCCAAGCAAATGGACTGAAGAAACAAGCTGGAGTAGCCATTTTAATATCAGATAAAATTGACTTCCAACCCAGAGTTATCAAAAAAGACAAGGAGGGACACTTCATACTCATCAAAGGTAAAATCCTCCAAGAGGAACTCTCAATTCTGAATATCTACGCACCAAATGCAAGGGCAGCCACATTCAATAAAGACACTTTAGTAAAGCTCAAAGCACACATTGCACCTCACACAATAATAGTGGGAGACTTCAACACACCACTTTCATCAATGGACAGATCGTGGAAACAGAAACTAAACAGGGACACAGTGAAACTAACAGAAGTTATGAAACAAATGGACCTGACAGATATCTACAGAATATTTTATCCTAAAACAAAAGGATATACCTTCTTCTCAGCACCTCACGGGACCTTCTCCAAAATTGACCATATAATTGGTCACAAAACAGGCCTCAACAGATACAAAAATATTGAAATTGTCCCATGTTTCCTATCAGACCACCATGGCCTAAGACTGATCTTCAATAACAACATAAATAATGGAAAGCCAACATTCACGTGGAAACTGAATAACACTCTTCTCAATGATACCTTGGTCAAGGAAGGAATAAAGAAAGAAATTAAATACTTTTTAGAGTTTAATGAAAATGAAGCCACAACGTACCCAAACCTATGGGACACAATGAAAGCATTTCTAAGAGGGAAACTCATAGCTCTGAGTGCCTCCAAGAAGAAACGGGAGAGAGCACATACTAGCAGCTTGACAACACATCTAAAAGCCCTAGAAAAAAAGGAAGCAAATTCACCCAATAGGAGTAGACGGCAGGAAATAATCAAACTCAGGGGTGAAATCAACCAAGTGGAAACAAGAAGAACTATTCAAAGAATTAACCAAACGAGGAGTTGGTTCTTTGAGAAAATCAACAAGATAGATAAACCCTTAGCTAGACTCACTAAAGGGCACAGGGACAAAATCCTAATTAACAAAATCAGAAATGAAAAGGGAGACATAACAACAGATCCTGAAGAAATCCAAAACACCATCAGATCCTTCTACAAAAGGCTATACTCAACAAAACTGGAAAACCTGGACGAAATGGACAAATTTCTGGACAGATACCAGGTACCAAAGTTGAATCAGGATCAAGTTGACCATCTAAACAGTCCCATATCACCTAAAGAAATAGAAGCAGTTATTAATAGTCTCCCAGCCAAAAAAAGCCCAGGACCAGACGGATTTAGTGCAGAGTTCTATCAGACCTTCAAAGAAGATCTAATTTCAGTTCTGCACAAACTATTTCACAAAATAGAAGTAGAAGGTACTCTACCCAACTCATTTTATGAAGCCACTATTACTCTGATACCTAAACCACAGAAAGACCCAACAAAGATAGAGAACTTCAGACCAATTTCTCTTATGAATATCGATGCAAAAATCCTCAATAAAATTCTCGCTAACCGAATCCAAGAACACATTAAAGCAATCATCCATCCTGACCAAGTAGGTTTTATTCCAGGGATGCAGGGATGGTTTAATATACGAAAATCCATCAATGTAATCCATTATATAAACAAACTCAAAGACAAAAACCACATGATCATCTCGTTAGATGCAGAAAAAGCATTGACAAGATCCAACACCCATTCATGATAAAATTTTTGGAAAGATCAGGAATTCAAGGCCCATACCTAAACATGATAAAAGCAATCTACAGCAAACCAGTAGCCAACATCAAAGTAAATGGAGAGAAGCTGGAAGCAATCCCACTAAAATCAGGCGCTAGACAAGGCTGCCCACTTTCTCTCTACCTTTTCAACATAGTACTTGAAGTATTAGCCAGAGCAATTCGACAACAAAAGGAGATCAAGGGGACACAAATTGGAAAAGAGGAAGTCAAAATATCACTTTTTGCAGATGATATGATAGTATATATAAGTGACCCTAAAAATTCTACCAGAGAACTCCTAAACCTGATAAACAGCTTCGGTGAAGTAGCTGGATATAAAATAAACTCAAACAAGTCAATGGCCTTTCTCTATACAAAGAATAAACAGGCTGAGAAAAAATTAGGGAAACAACACCCTTCTCAATAGTCACAAATAATATAAAATATCTTGGCGTGACTCTTAACTAAGGAAGTGAAAGATCTGTATGATAAAAACTTCAAATCTCTGAAGAAAGAAATTAAAGAAGATCTCAGAAGATGGAAAGATCTCCCATGCTCATGGATTGGCAGGATCAACATTGTAAAAATGGCTATCTTGCCAAAAGCAATCTACAGATTCAATGCAATCCCCATCAAAATTCCAACTCAATTCTTCAACGAATTGTAAGTAGCAATTTGCAAATTCGTCTGGAATAACAAAAAACCTAGGATAGCAAAAAGTCTTCTCAAGGATAAAAGAACTTCTGGTGGAATCACCATGCCAGACCTAAAGCTTTGCTACAGAGCAATTGTGATAAAAACTGCATGGTACTGGTATAGAGACAGACAAGTAGACCAATGGAATAGAATTGAAGACCCAGAAATGAAGCCACACACCTATGGTCACTTGATCTTCGACAAGGGAGCTAAAACCATCCAGTGGAAGAAAGACAGCATTTTCAACAATTGGTGCTGGCACAACTGGTTGTTATCATGTAGAAGAATGCGAATCGATCCATACTTATCTCCTTGTACTAAGGTCAAAACTAAGTGGATCAAGGAACTTCACATAAAACCAGAGACACTGAAACTTATAGAGGAGAAAGTGGGGAAAAGCCTTGAAGATATGGGCACAGGGGAAAAATTTCTGAATAGAACAGCAATGGCTTGTGGTGTAAGATCGAGAATTGACAAATGGGACCTAATGAAACTCCAAAGTTTCTGCAAGGCAAAAGTCACTCTCAATAAGACAAAAAGACCACCAACAGATTGGGAAAGGATCTTTACCTATCCTAAATCAGATAGGGGACTAATATCCAACATATATAAAGAACTCAAGAAGGTGAACTTCAGAAAATCAAATAACCCCATTAAAAAATGGGGCTCAGAACTGAACAAAGAATTCTCACCTGAGGAATACCGAATGGCAGAGAAGCACCTGAAAAAATGTTCAACATCCTCAATCATCAGGGAAATGCAAATTAAAACAACCCTGAGATTCCACCTCACACCAGTCAGAATGGCTAAGATCAAAAATTCAGGTGACAGCATATGCTGGCGTGGATGTGGAAAAAGAGGAACACTCCTCCATTGTTGGTGGGATTGCAGGCTTGTACAACCACTCTGGAAATCAGTCTGGCGGTTCCTCAGAAAATTGGACATAGTACTACTGGAGGAACCAGCAATACCTCTCCTGGGCATATATCCAGATGATGCCCCAACTGGTAAGAAGGACACATGCTCCACTATGTTCATAGCAACCTTATTTATAATAGCCAGAAGCTGGAAAGAACCCAGATGCCCCTCAACAGAGGAATGGATACAAAAAATGTAGTACATCCACACAATGGAGTACTACTCAGCTATTAAAAAGAATGAATTTATGAAATTCCTAGCCAAATGGATGGACCTGGAGGGCATCATCCTGAGTGAGGTAACACATTCACAAAGGAACTCACACAATATGTACTCACTGATAAGTGGATATTAGCCCCAAACCTAGGATACCCAAGATATAAGATACAATTTGCTAAACACATGAAACTCAAGAAGAATGAAGACTGAAGTGTGGACACTATGCCCCTCCTTAGAATTGGGAACAAAACACCCATGGAAGGAGTTACAGAGACAAAGTTTGGAGCTGAGATGAAAGGATGGACCATGTAGAGACTGCCATATCCAGGGATCCACCCCATAATCAGCATCCAAACGCTGACACCATTGCATATACTAGCAAGATTTTATCGAAAGGACCCAGATGTAGCTGTCTCTTGTGAGACTATGCCGGGGCCTAGCAAACATAGAAGTGGATGCTTACAGTCAGCTAATGGATGGATCACAGGGCTCCCAATGGAGGAGCTAGAGAATGTACCCAAGGAGCTAAAGGGATCTGCAACCCTATAGGTGGAACAACATTATGAACTAACCAGTACCCCGGAGCTCTTGACTCTAGCTGCATATGTATCAAAAGATGGCCTAGTCAACCATCACTGGAAAGAGAGGCCCATTGGACACGCAAACTTTATATGCCCCCGTACAGGGGAACGCCAGGGCCAAAATGGGGGAGTGGGTGGGTAGGGGAGTGGGGACGGGTGGGTATGGGGTACTTTTGGTATAGCATTGGAAATGTAAATGGGCTAAATACCTAATAAAAATGGGAAAAAAAAAAGAATCAGGGATGGCTCCTCTCAAGCATAAAAAAAAAAAAAGACTAGACTCCATTTCTACTGTCTTAGGGGTACTACTATTGGAAAGAGTAAAGATGGCAGGCCCATACCCAGTAACCATTTCTGATGGCCACTACCCAGGCTAAGCCAGCCTAAATGTTCTTAGCTTGACTAAACTTCAAACACATTTCTTCCCAACTCTAGGCCAGCTTTACTTCCCAGATGACTTAACTGAGTAAACTCATTGTAAATTCTTTCTTCTGGGGTTGTTTGTAGAATTTCTTGAAGACTTTTGTAGGCTTGTTCACCCAGCCTTTCTGAAGGCCATTGGGATAGATTCCTTTGAGCCCACCTTGCTATATGTTACAACCTGTTACAATGATACAAAGAACTCTGTTTTCCTTGGGAAGCTAATCAGCAAATACATATGGCCTACTTTTGCCTCCTATCCCAGTATTGAAAAAATCATCCTTCTTCCCTGTGTTCAGTAGAATTAAGCTTGGCTTTTTTCTCCCCTATTACAATAGCTGTGATATAAGTCTTCTCGCCTACTTGACTTTCACCCTGCACAAAAGTAAACTCCATATAAATCAAAGACCTTGCTATAAGACTTGAGATTTTGCAACTCTTAGAGGATAAAACAATTTCAAAGTTGAGGCATAGGCAAGACATGGCCTTATGATGCTCTAGGCCACACAGAAAATAGTGGTGAGAGTTGACAAATACAAGCTTGTGGAATTATGAAGCCTCTGTAACTGTAAAGGAAATAGTTAATTGAGAGATAGCCTACAGAACGAGAGAAAAATCTTGGCAATCCATCTGACAGAGGATCGCTATCTCAAATATACAAAGAACTCTGGAGAACCCCCAACAATGAGAACTCAGCTTGCCTAGTCTAGGCCCGTGTTTACTTTGATAGTCCCTGGAGCCAGTGTACTGCTATGTTATTCACGACCATTTTGTTTCATTATTGTTATTTATAGTTACTCAGTAGCCCTGCTTTACATATAACCTAACACGGTGAAGGTACTGATTTCAAATATTTTGTTGTGGTTTTACCAGTTGTTAGGAGGAAGTAGGTTAGAAAGGCAGGGAACAATTGTGGGACAGGGGAAGGAAAAGGAGCTTCCCACTCGAGAGTCTGGTTGAAACCTCTCGCCAGCAGAGAGTCAAGAATCCAGCATAATTAATAGCATTTGCTGTAAAGGTTGCCTACAGAGATAATGTCCTTTCATACGGAAATATTTCAAATAAGAATGTTAAAATGGCAATGAACTACGCTCAAGTCCTAAGCATATTTGACCTTTTTTCTTTCTCAGCTATAAACCCACAGTTTTCTAGGACTCGCGAAAGAAACCCCATTTAGAGTAAAGGACACATCACAACTTCCTTGTGACCCATGGGTTTAAGTTTCAGATTGCAATCCTATCCAGGAAATCTCAGGAGATGCTCTGTAATCTTTATGGAAAAATAAGGAAAACCAAGCTTGTTAGAAACTCTTTGAGAGTGTAATTTGAGAGGCACCAAAATTAGCTACTAATAAGACATGTAGGTTTGCCTCTCTCTTTTTAAAAAAAATTTGTTTATTTTTTTAGGTATTTATTTCATTTACATTTCCAATGATATCCCAAAAGTACCCCCCCACACTCCTCCACCCATTCCCCCACCCACCCACTCCCACTTCTTGGCCCTAGCACTCCCCTGTACGAAGGCATATAAAGTTTGCATGACCAATGGGCCTCTCTTTCCACTGATGGCCGACTAGGCCATCTTCTGATACATATGCAGCTAGAGACACGAGCTCCAGGGGGTACTGGTTAGTTCATATTGTTGTTCCACCTATAGGGTTGCAGATCCCTTTAGCTCCTTGGGTACTTTCTCTAGCTCCTCCATTGGGGGCCCTGTGATCCATCCAATAGCTGACTGTGAGCATCCACTTCTGTGTTTGCTAGGTTCCGGCATAGTCTCACAAGAGACAGCTATATCTGGGTCCTTTCAGCAAAATCTTGCTAGTGTATGCAATGGTGTCAGTGTTTGGAAGCTGATTATGGGATGGATCCCCCGATATGGCAGTCTCTAGATGGTCCATCCTTTTGTCTCAGCTCCAAACTTTGTCTCTGTAACTCCTTCCGTGGGTGTTTTGTTACCAATTCTAAGAAGGTGCAAAGTATCCACACTTTGGTCTTTGTTCTTCTTGAGTTTCATGTGTTTTGCAAATTGTATCTTATTGTGGGGAGCCGCCCTCACATTCGCTGTTGCAAGATGGCGCTGACATCCTGTGTTCTAAGTGGTAAACAAATAATCTGCGCATGTGCCAAGGGTAATTCTCCACTCCATGTGCTCTGCCTTCCCCGTGATGACAACTCGGCCGATGGGCTGCAGCCAATCAGGGAGTGACACGTCCTAGGCGGAGGATAATTCTCCTTAAAAGGGACGGGGTTTTGCCATTCTTTTTCTCTCTCTTGCTCTCTTGCTCTGGCTCTTGCTCTCTGGCTCCTGAAGATGTAAGTAATAAAGCTTTTGCGGCAGAAGATTCCAGTTTGTTGCGTTCTTCCTGGCTGGTCACGAGAACGTGTGTAAGATCTTATATCTTGGGTATTCTAAGTTTCTGGGCTAATATCCACTTATCAGTGAGTACATATTGTGTGAGTTCTTTTGTGATTGGGTTGCCTCACTTAGGATGATGCCCCCCAGGTCCATCCATTTGCCTAGGAATTTCATAAATTCATTCTTTTTAATAGCTGAGTAGTACTCCATTGTGTAAATGTACCACATTTTTTGTATCCATTCCTCTGTTGAGGAGCATCTGGGTTCTTTCCAGCTTCTGGCTATTATAAAAAAAGGGTGCTATGAACATAGTGGAGCATGTATCCTTCTTACTGGTTGTGACATCTTCTGGATATATGCCCAGGAGAGGTATTGCTGGATCCTCCGGTAGTACTATGTCCAATTTTCTGAGGAACCGCCAGACTGATTTCCAGAGTGGTTGTACAAGCTTGCAATCCCACCAACGATGGAGGAGTGTTCCTCTCTTTTAAGGCAGTCAAACCCACACTGTTTCTTCCTCTGAGTATCTCATCCCTCTTTCTGATAATTCCCCTGTATAAATTCTTATCAAGTCTCTTCTTGGTAACTCCAACTCTGCTCCTCCAGGCTTGTCCTGAAGTTCCTGTTTTGTCATGTTGTTTTGTGCTCTTTTATTGAAAATAGTTTTTTTGTCATACAATATATTCTGATTACAATTTCCCCTCTAGCAGCTTCCAGTTCCCCATTACTCCCAATCCCCTCCATAGCCACACCCTTTCTGTCTCTCTTTTTAGAAAACAAGTAGGCATCTAAGGAATAAGATAGAACCCAAATCCAATACTGCTCCGGAAGCCGAGAACCTGTGACTAGATAGCTTAGGGACCAAGGACAAAACCAAATACTAACTGTTCTGCTAAAGGACTGTAGCCATAGAGTGACTCCTAATGATATTTGGCTGAACTTATAGATCAGTGCCTTACTCAGCTAACATAAGAGAAGCTTCCTTCTGTAGCAGAAAGGGATAAATGCGGAGAGCCACAGCCAGACAGTGTTCAGAGAGTGAGAGACCTTGGAACACTTAACGGTAAATGAAATGTCTCCATCAAGGTCTTCCCCTCAAAGCTCAGGGAACTCTACTGAAGAGGAGGCAGAAAGACTGATCCAGCGGGGATGGAGGACACCAAGGAAACAAGGCCCTCTAAACATAGCAGGACTGATGCATATATGAACTCACAGAGACTGGGGTAGCATGCATAGGGCCTTAAATCAAATCAGATCCTGGTTGGGTTACTCCCACAAGCTTTGTGCCACCATGTACCAGTGTATCTGGCAGGCAGGTCACCACTGTAGATTTAAGGTTTTGTAACTGGGTTAGTGTTTACCCTTTTCCTCTGGTAGTGTACTGAGTTCCTTCCAGTACCATAAACACTAATCCATATTGGTGAATCCTCTATTTAGGCACCAGCACAACTTCTTCATGTTCAATAGGTTTTGTATATCTTGTCTTCAACAATGAGCTTTACTGTCAGTTTGTGGAGAACCACCAATGACTTTGGACCTGCTTTGAGGTTCTTATGGGACCCCCTTGGACAAACAATTTGATTAGATGTAATGATTTCCAGTACTGGTAGCTTCATTTGGTGATGAGATGTCCATCTAGAACCCTCTGTCTATCTATCTATCTATCTATCTATCTATCTATCTATCTATCTATCTATCTATCTATCTATCTATCTACCTACCTATTATATTTTCACAAAACCCCTCTGAATTACATTATTGAAGTGAAATCAAGAATTCTAGGTTCACTTGCACAAAGTGTTTAAAGCAACACCCCAGGCTGCTGCAGGTGGCAGTATGGAGCTGTGTTTCTGGCACACACCGTGGCAATGTTACATGGCTCAAGTTTACTTGTTATAGTCATAGAATAAACATGCATGATACTCCATGAGTGTCCCAAATGAGCCATTTTATCATTTTCAACCCCATCAAAATCCCAATCAAGAAAGCATTTCCTCTGTTTTCAAATATAGATCTGGCAGTTTATTATATTCAGTGTCAATTCAGTGAATGTGTATTAAGAAAGATAGGTCTGATCCAGAGACTGCCCACTTGGGGATCCATCCCATAAAGAACCACCAAACCCAGACACTATGGCAGATGCCAACAAGTGCTTGCTGTCAGGAGCCTGATATAGCTGTCTCCTGAGAGGCTCTGCCAGTGCCTAGCAAATACAGAAGTGGATGCTTTCAGTCATTTATTGGACGGAGCACAGGGTCTCCAATGAAGGAGATAGAGAAAGTACCCAAGAAGCTGAAGAGATTTGCAGCCCCATAGGAGGAACATCAATATGAACTAACCAGTACTCCCAGAGCTCCCTGGGACTAAACCACCAATCAAAGAAAACACAAGGTGGGACTTGTGGCTCTAGCTGCATATGTAGCAGAGGATGGCCTAGTTGGTCATCAATGGGAGGAGAGGCCCTAGGTCCTGTGAAGGTTCTATACCCCAGTATAGGGGAATGCCAGGGTCAGGTTGGGGAGCAGGGGGAGGATGTAGGGTGTAGGAGTGTTTCAGAGGGGAAACTAGGAAAGTGGATAACCTTTAAAATATAAATAAGGAAAATATCTAATAAAAAAGAAAGAAAGATAGGTCTGACTTTGAACCCCAGAATAGTAGGTATAGACCCATATTTGGATTCCATCTGTCTCAGTGCTACCTAATTGGCTTATGGATGCAAAACACACCTCTCATCTCAAAGAAATAGTAGAGAATTTATTCTGAGCCACTTACCTGAGTGACTATGTCTTCAAGTTACTTCAGTGGACATGTTCCAACACAGTTGTTTAATGAACTTTTGATAAACAAAAATAAATAATAAATTAAGGCATTTAGCACATACATTGGTAGGGATTGGAGGTAGTCAGATTATAGCAAATTTGGGAAATCTCTGCTATAGGTTTTAGATGCTGTTTTGTGACATTCTTAGCTTGGGATGGAGAAAGCTACTGGTCTGCTAAGTCACTACTTTCCAAAGGTAGTAGTCAAATGGGGCTACAGATAGCCCTAGGTAGTTTGGCTTTGGATTCACAACATTTCAGTTTTTCATAGGGGCCAACGTCTGTCAGCCTTGTAGAGTTTTCACCATAGGCTTTTAGTTTGTACTTACTAATCAGCTTCCATTTCATACCTGAGGAATGTAAGGGGTATGAAGTTTTAGTTAGATTTTTCAAGGTACACACCATTAATGATGATCTTGTATAGGTTTTGTGTGAATGGAATGAAGTGAGGTGGGAGCAATGTGTCAAATGTGTAAATGTCTGCACATGTTAAGTATGGTGATGCAGAGCACTGGCAGTGTGAGGCCCTGCACTTTTCTGTGAGAACAAAAGATCCACTGAGACAGCCCAACTCAAGGCAGTGTAGCATACGTGTGTATAACTTATTGATTATTTGAAAAATGGTAGCTTAACAACCACCCCTTTTGTGTATGCTGATGGTCCACTGCAAGGAACAAATATAAACAGTTAGTGGTTAGAAAAACTGTGAGGTAACAGTGAGGTGAGGCCAGCCCCTGAAGAGTGGGGAGGCTGCAGAAAGATCAGCACCCCTCCTGACTTGCTTAAGCCCTTTCTACTATCCAAATTCTAGGTGTTGTTCACAGCAAGAAGAATTTCTTTCATTTGTAAAAGCAATATGATTTTTGTTGGTTTGTTTAGTGAGTGAGAAACAATCTTTGCTTTAATTCAAGGTTTTAAAAAAATCTGTGTCAAAATTTAATTCACTTTAGTGACAAACTTGTGGGCTACATTTTACATTTAAAAATCTAAATTTATCTTGATTTTAATAATTAGCTAATAAATATATAGTAATTTAAAATCTAGCACTCATCAGTGTCTGCCACAATTAAATTTTCTTTTTATGATACTTTATCAGCTGGTTAATTAATTCTTTTTAAATAACAAATTATATGTGTATTATGATATTTTAAGAAATGGATGCAATTCACATAATTGTTTGTAACTGCTTCCATTTTATTTAGTTTGGGGACTATGTGATTATCTTCTTAGGGCAAAAAACAAAATAGTAGAACAGAAAAATTGGACATTTTCAGTAACTGTTGAGGCTTTTTGAGAATTCTGTCATGATAGAATTATATGTACATATTTAGGCGATTAAGTTTGAGTAGTAATTGCTTGTTATAAGATAATCATGCCACACCTAAGAGAACAAAAGAGTGGAAATTGCTCCTTTCTCCTGTTCAGAATTACCTTTCATAACTCATGAAGACAGAAGTGTCCACATTAACTCTCATTGTCCTGCAACACAATAGTATCAGGACAGATTGAACCTGGAGCTTCAACTTTCTGGCTCCTGGAGTCACAAAAATGTACATCTTAAAACTTTAATTTTGGCATTGAAGTTGTGTGCATATTTCCCAGGGACATTTAGATTGAGCTGAATTGCTATGGAATGTACACACTTACTCAAAGGTCAATTATAATATAGGCAATCTGTATTAGTGTGACCTTCCATGTGTTGTTCTTGGAATAGTGTTCTTCCATGTGTATTCTTTAGCTAAGTGAGAATCTCCTAAGGAAGGCGAGAAAGGAATTCAAGCAGTAGTCTTATTTTCCCCAGTAGAGGCCCTCATATGCATTGATTCAGCCAAGGCAGCCACAGGCTGAGCCTCAAGGCATCCAGCAGCCTTAGAAGGGAAAGAGAACAGAAGGAAACACAACCTAAAATACAATGAGAGGGACACTGACATCACATTCATACAAACAATGAAAGCAGAAAGGGAAAGTGCATAATTTTAATGTCAGGTTTACACACCTGCATACAAAGTGCATCAGGAAGAGCGGGGAAGAGATGCATCCAAATATTAATGATTTTTTTTTATCACTTAGAATGGATGGTGACCCTGACTTCATATTTCTTTAGTTATTCTATATTCTTGCCAAGGACAGTATTTAACATTAGAAACTGCAACGATGTTTTAAATTTTAGTAGAACACGAAGCAGTAGAAACCAGATTTCACTGAAAAAGCCTCCAGCCAAGATTTCAAAGAGCATGATTAAAGATAAAAACATGTAGATTTCTATTCTTTTCTTTATTTTAATCACTTCAATCACACTTCCGAGCTTCTTTTATGTGGTAGGCAAATAGGATACAAAGTAAGCGTTGCCCCTGCAGATTTCATTTCTGGGAATGATTTTTTAATGCTGTATGCAATTCACATATTATATAGAAACACATACATTCATGAGTTTGAATTTGTGAATTTATCTCCACACTAAAATGTATTTGTAACCCCCAGTCCCATAGCAGAGGTGTTTTTGTAGCCATTGGATATGTATGTATGCACACATGCATATATTACATGGAAGTGCATATGTACAAATCAACAGAAAAATTTGAATCACAAAATGTGTGCATTCCCAGCTGAGGTTAAACCAGCCACTGTGATACATTTTTCAAGCCTTATGCTGTAAACAAAAGGCTTGTTTGGTGATCTATTTAGTGCCATGCATTTTATAAATTTGTGAGGGATTTTAGGTGACTTTACTGTTTAAAATGGCCCTCAGCCATCATGCTGAAGGGCTAAGGGAAGTTTCACAAGCAAGTTGTGAGGTGCTTCATGGGACAAGTAAGGTCAGCCTTCAGTTCTAGTGCTGTGGGTGGTGAATGAATCAGTGATGCACTAATGAGGCATCTTGAAACAGAAATACAAATGAAACAAGGTTATGGATAGGTCCCTTGTTAAAAATGTTCTGAAGTAAGCTCATAGAAACCTAAGTTAATTTCCCATAGGTACAATAGTTGAATATTTTGTTTGTGATAGTTTTATAGAACATGACTACTTCTCATATAAAGATCATATACAATCTGAGTGTGCAACTTTGTCCAATTTTCACATTGATACGATTCACAATTATTATTTAGAAACACACACACAGACACAGTCATTTTTCTTCAAGCTTTCCTGGCTTGCAGTACAATGACTTATAATTTGGCTCCTGGGCAACTGAATATTGAGATGTAATGAATAGCAGAGACTTTAAACTGTCCTATTATTATTTTTTTATCTTCAGAAATTGCTGGAATATGTTCTATTAAAACATGAACTTGCCTGACCCAACATTTCCACCCATCCAGACCCTTCTCTGAAATCTAGAGAGAGGAATCCTCCTGATGCTCCTCTCCTTGCACTTGTCTCAACCCCAGGATCTGCTTCCAAATTCCTACCTTAGACCAGAATATATACACTGCATTCCGGCTCAGTCTCCTGTGTCCAACTAACATCATCCCACCTAAGCCACATCCAACCTCTAGTCCAACTAGACCCACATAGCCTCTCCTTTGCCCAAAACTGCACCATCCATATAAGATAAAGAACTAAGAGTGTAAGGCCATATACACAGGTCTTATCACAAAAATACAAATGATGTATGATCAAGATTGTAGCTCCTCATGAAACCTGCCATTCTTACAGAAATATCTGCCAATGAAAATTACCCAGATGAGGATATAGTATTTAAAAGAAAAACTATAACATTTGTCAAGGAATTAAAGGAATTTAAAGAAGAAATAAACAGCTTAATGATCTTAGAGTGAATAAAGGCCTGAGTGATGCTCACAAAAACAACAGGACAAATGGAAATGGATCCAGGAAAAGAAAACAGTTTTCTATACTGAGATAGAAACATTGACAAGGACTCAATCAGAAGTAAAGATGGAACCTGAAACCAAACAACCCAGTTAGGAAAGGCAAAGGAAATCAAAAGATAGAATATCAGGATTAACAAATGAAGCCGAGGAGCTAGATGAAATAGGCAACTAATCTGAATTTTTTTTTGAAAATGAATACACAGAAAATGTGGCATACTATGAATAAATCAAATCTTCAAGTTATAGGAATAGATGTCTGAGAAAAATCCCAGACTGATGACATAGAACAGACTTTCAACAAGATCATAGAAAAGAGTATCTACAAACTAAGGAAAGATAGATCCATACAGATACAAAAGACACAACACTGAATAAATAAGGTTGAAAAAATCTAATTGGTATATTATAGTCAAAACACTAAGTATATAGAGTAAATAAAAGGTATTTATAGCTACAAAAGAAAAACCACATGTTGCATGTAAAAGAAAAATCACCAGAATAACAGTTAACACTTCAGTGGAAACTTTAAAACCAGAAGATCCAGGAGCAATGAATGTCAAGTCCTAAAAGACCACAACTGCCAACCTAGAAACTAACTGCCATAGTTGAAGAAAAAGGAAAAACTTTTCATGATATAAACATCCTAAGAAAATTATGTCCAACATATCAAACCTAAAGAAAATACAGGAAACACTATTTCAAGCTGAAGAAAGGAATGTGCATAGCTGAGAAACCAAAGAAAAAATATGAAGCTATAATTGCTAAACACAAATGCCACAGAGAACACTTACAAAAATCCTAAAAGCCAACAACACAATGTCTAAAATCAACACATACCCTTCAATGATATTTTTAAATATTAATGATCTCAATTCTCCAATCATACCAAAGATACGGGCTGGTTTCATGGATCAAGACTCAAAATCTATTTGTTGAAGAAATACATATTTGATTTAAAGATAGCATGGACACAGAGTAAAAGGATTTACAAAAAACACATGGTCCCGATGGGACCATGAAGCAAGCAGCCTTAACTATCCTAATATCTGACAAAATGAACTTCAAATGAAAAGTAATCAGAGGAGAGGAAAAGGGGCAGCTCATTTTAATCAAGGGATAGTTAATTAAGAATCCATTATGATCCTAAACATATATGCACCAAACTCTAGTGCAGCCCACCTTGTAAAAATGACTGGAATGAGACAGTGATTAACATCAACCTATTAATAGCAGGTGATTTCAATAACTCACTTTCTTCAATAGACAGGTTATTTGGACAAAAAATTCTGAGAAACAGAATCATTAAATGATGTCATATATCAAATGGACTTAACAGACATCTACAGAATATTCTCCCAAACAACAAAGAATATATGTTCTACTCAGCAGCACATGGAGGTGTCTGTGAAATAAACCACATTTTGGGACACAAGAGAAAGCTACACAAATTGATGAAGATGGAAATAATTTCATATTTTACCATAATGCAATAAAATTCAAGACTGATCACAAACAAGTATCCAGTAAACACACAAACTCATTGAGATTAAACAACTCATTTCAGAGTAATGTCTAGGTCATAGATGAACTTAAGAAAGAGACAAAAATTTTGCTTGAACTAAATAAAAATGAAAATATAACAAAACAAAAACCTTGAGACACCTTATATAGCACTAATATAAGGGGAAATATACAGCGTTCAGTGCCTGCATTACAAAATAAGAAAGAGCACAAACAAATGTCTTAAAAAAACAGTTTAAGAAGGATCAGCTATAGATCTTTTTTTGAAAGTGTGATAGAATTGTGAATAATGAATAGGTCAAAGAAGAAATCAAGAAAGAAACAAAAATTTCTTGGAACTAAATGAGTATGAAAACATAACAACTAAAAAGGTGAAAAAATAAGAACAAATTAAATCTACACCCATTTGATGGCAAGGGTAAATTAAAAGAAACCAGAGCACAATCTAATGAAATAGAAATGAAGCCAACAATTCAAAGGATCAATGATTGTAAGAACTTAAGAAACAAAACCACCAATTCAAATAATTAGTGATTATAAGAACTTATTCTTTAAGAAGATAGACAAGATTGACAGACCCTTAGCCCAAGTAACCAAACTAGAGGACCAAAACTAATAGCATCAGAAATGAACAGGGAATTGTTACAACAATTATCAGAAAAATTTAGAATATTATAAGGGACTAATTTAAAATCTTTAACACATGGTACTGGGAGAACTGGGTGTATATATATATATATATATATATATATATATATATATATATATATATATATGTAAAAGAATGAAAGTAGACTTATTTCCATCATCTATCACAAAAGTTAACTCTAAGTGGATCAAAGACCTAAACATAAAATTTTAAGCCCTGAAACTGATATATTAAAATATAAGCATTATCAGCTTCTTCACAACTAAAGAAAAAAATCAATTGAGTTATTTGCCAGCTATACATCTGATAGAGGAATATTATCCAGAACCTATTAAAATAGCTAAGAAGAAAAAAAAAGCCCAAGAATAAAAACCAAACCAAACAATCCTTTCTGTTTGTTACCTGAACAGAGATTTTTCAAAAGAATAAATAAAAATAGCTAAGAAATATCTCAAAAAAATTCTCAGCGATAGCAGGTAAGGGAAATTCAAAAAATTATTTCAGATTTTATCTTATCCCAATCAGAATGGGAAAGATGAGTGAAAGAACCAGCCAGAGTATTGGAAAGTATATGGAGAAATGGAATCACCCTTTTTGTGTCAGTGAGATTGCAAACTTGAAGCCACTCTGAAAATTACTGTGGAAAAATCCTCAAAAAGCTAAACAAAAATCCACTCTATGACCATGCCACAATACTCCTTGGCATATGCCTTAAGGACTTGATATCCTACTCCCTAAAGACTTTGCTCAGCCACGCTTACTGCTTCTGCATTCCTAGTAGCCAGGAAATGGTCACAACATAAATGTTCTTCTTCTGATGAATAGACAATAAAAATGTGGTACAGGCATGTTATGGAATACTATTCAGCTGTAAAGAAAAAAGTGAAATCAAGAATTTTCCAGGTAAAGACGGAAGTAGAGAACATCATATTGAAGTGGGGTGACTCAGATCTAGAAGTGTAAGTGCTACGTGATCTCAGTTATTTCTGGCTCCCAGTTGCAAATGTCCAGATATTAATACACAATCTAGAAAAACTGCAGAAACCAGGAAAGTAAAAATGGACTATTTTGGGGGGCAATAGAGAGAAAATGTCAGGGTACAAATGATATGAATCGGGCAGTGGGAAAATACGAGAGCTTTAATTGGAGAGGGAGATACATACAAATGGAGGGTAAAATAACAGTAAGAAAGTGTCACATGAAAATGTCATAAGGTAGCTACTGTGGTGGTTTGAATATGTTTGGCCCAGGGAATGGCACTTTCAGGAGGTGTGGCCTTGTTGGAGGAAGTGTGTCACTGTGGGGTGAGTGGCTTTGAGACCCTCCTCCTAGCTGCTTGAGGATGTCCAGTCTTCTCCTGGCTTTCTTTGGTAAAAGTGTGGAATTCTCAGCTCCTTCTTCAGCACCATGCCTGTCTGATAGCTGCCATGCTTCCTGCCATGATGGAATTTTGACCCTTAAAAGAGTTGTCTCCGTCACAGCAATGGAAACCCTAACTAAGACGGCTACATAAAAATTGCTGTAGTAGATTTAAGTCTGTGTATACATGTGTAGCTTACATAAATATTTCATCTCTGGGTTGTCAATTCTCCTCCCAAGTGCCACAGACTCACAAAGGCCCCAACACCAGGCATGATAATTCCTTTTATGAGTTGTTTATCAGATTTCTCAAACATTATGAGCTGTTGATATCGATCTTGGTTGCCCCCAGAGGTGGAAAATAATTCCTCAATTGCTGAAGACACCATGAGCTTCAGACAACACCTAGGGGACCTGAACTGGAACTGACCTAAAATCCTCCTCCCTCAGGGCTGGCTTTCATGGTACCAAAAGTCACCATCTTCTAGTTTCCAAAAGGAGGGAAGCAACCAACAGTAGTGTTCAGCTTCGATGTTTATGAATCATAATGGCAAGCGGCATGATCCTTATGGGCACACTAGTGGATGTTTGGGTTATTTTTCTACTACCATGACAAAACCCACCATGACTAAGGCAACTTACTAAAGGGAGAGTTTACTGGGGTTTATGATTCAGAATGTGAGTCTTTCATCCTTACAATAATTATTATAGGTGAAGGAGGGATGGAGTGATGGAGTGAGAGATGGAGAGATAGTCAATAGGGAAAGGGGATGGGAGGGGAAGAAAGGGGGAAGGGAGGGAGGAGGGGAGGGTAGAGAGACTTGGGGATGGTGGAATGGACTTTTGAAACTCAAAGCCCACTTCCAGCTACACACTTTCTCCAATGAGGCAACTCTTCCTGTTCCTTCTCAAATAGTTCCACCAACAGGGAATTAAGCATTCATGTATCTGAGCTTATGGGGACCATTTTCATTCAAACTACCACAACGGCTGCAAACAACAGCTCTCCTGTTGGACTTAAGTTGCATATACCAAGAGGGAAATCATTCTTGGTACTGGAAACATAGCTAAGTATCTGGGACTAGTGAAGTTATAGATCTCAGTGGAGAACCTACAATCACCACTTTATTAAATCAACAGGATTCCTAATTATATTCTAGGTGTTTGTTTCCTTTTAGATAAGGTTTCTCGGTGTAACATCCCTGGATGTCCTGGAACTCACTTTGTAGACCAGGCTAGCCTGGAACTCACAGAGATCTCCTTGCCTCTGCCTCCCAACTGCTAGGACTAAAAGCATGCAGCACTAAACCCCATTAGATCTTTAATTTTATACTCACAAATAAATGTGGTTCTCACTCCTCAGGAAGGAAACTTCCCTTTGCAACAGATGTAGACTATTACAGAAAACAACAACTGGTCAAAATGCAGGTTTGTGGAGCCCAGTTCTGACGGATACATCTTCAAAACAACCCTACCATGGAGGTTGCGGGATCATTGTGGAGGAAGACATGGGAAAAGATGTAAGGGACAGAGGAATAGGAAGAGTACATCAGTTGGTTGAAAATGCCACATGGAGACCGGGCAGTGGTGGTGCACACCTTTAATCTCAGCACTTGGGAGACAGAGGCAGGCGGATTTCTGAGTTCGAGGCCAGCCTGGTCTACAGAGTGAGTTCCAGGACAGCCAGAGCTACACAGAGAAACCCTGTCTTGAAAAACCTATATATATAATAAAAAATAATAAAAAGTAAAAAATGCTGCATCATCAGCCCTGGAAACATATATGCCAATAAAATTATATGGACTGAGCAGATCCTCTGTCTCTCACTCCCCTTCCCCTCTGTATATGCATATTACAACATATATATGTAATAATAATATGTATATGTAATAAACAACACTTATAGGAAAAGAGTTCATGAATTTGAAAGGGGGCCAGGAGGATAATACTTGAGAGGTGTTGGGAGGAGGAAATCAAAGGTAAGGGGAGGAGAGGGTTGTAGTTATATTTTAACCTCAAAACACACAAACACATAAAAAGTGAACTCAAGAAACGACTAAAATAATGATAGCAATGATAAAGATACATATTTGAAAGTTTTACAGTGTGTATATGGTTGTGTGTGTGGTGCATGTGTGTGTGTGTATGTGTGTGTGTTAATCAGGAGTTGGCTATCACAGAATGGATGGTTGTGGTGGAAATAGCACTGATAGACACTGGAAAGCTTAGTATCCAAAATGGAGAATTTCTAACAGTGTCAAATAATGCTGTCGTGCTATTAAAAGATAACCATATGTATCCGTTGGGAGAGATTCTCGACAAAATCAATTTTATTTAAATAAAGCACCAAATGATAATGGAATATAAAGTCTTTGCATCCTTTATTAATGTAGTAAACAAATATTTGTTGTGTCCAGTATGTATCAAGTCCTGAAGTATGCTGGTGGATGAGCAGTTGACACAATGTAGAGTGATCTTGCTCTTAATTGAGTTTTTGTTCTGGTAGGAGAAAAAAATTAGACAAACAAATGAAATAATTATATATTGTTATTTGTATGAGCATGATAAGCAGGATGGTGGTTTGATTGCAAATTAAAAAGAGAATGTGTGTTTCCAAACAGAGGGGTTAGGGATGTGAGCTCTGGAAAGATCATTTCTAACATGATTTGTAGGTTGTGAACAGCAGCAAAGTCTGAGGATCTTGGATAAAAGACTTTCTGGGAGGACTGCACAATGAACCAATCACTGCTTGTCTTAGGCAGTAATTGCAAACCATCCTTTGCCAATGTTTTCTGCATGTTTTAGGACTTTTTCCCCCTCTATGGCCATATTGTCTCCCCTTCTCTTTTCCATCTTTCCCTCCACCATTCCTTTATGTGTGTGTGTGTGTGTGTGTGTGCAATTGTGTGTATGTGTGTATGTGCATGTGTATGGGCATGCATGTGGAGGCCAGAGGTTGACATAAGTACCTTCCTCAGTTCCTCACATGCCACCTTATTGTTTTGAGACAGCTCCCTCTCCCTCTCCCTCTCCCTCTCCCTCTCCCTCTCCCTCTCCCTCTCCCTCTCCCTCTCCCTCTCCCTCTCCCTCTCCCTCTCCCTCTCTCTCTCTCTCTCAACATGATACTCAGCAATATGGCAGAGGCCGCATGACAGAGACCTTTGTAGAGATACCTGTCTGTTCTTCCATGCTAGGATTACAGAGCCATTACTCCTGGCTTATTAATTAATTAATTAATTAATTAAATAATTGAAATGCTGGTATTGGAGATCTGAACTTGGGTCCTTGTGCAGGTTTTCTTACTAAACTGTCATTCCAACCTAAAGTTACTGTATCTTTTTTTCTAAGTATAGTTTGAAATGGTAAAAGAGGCTTCATTTTAAAAAGTTGTTTTGCACAGTGGCAAAATAGCTTGTCTATGTTTTCTACATACATGTAAGAGTACATACATTAACATTAGAGATGGTTCTACTTCCCTTATGAATTTTAATTATTTTTATATAGCACTATGAAGTCCTTTGAAAATACTAACAGCAATATAAGGCATTCACTGAAAACCTACTGATTGCAGACACTGTTGCACACCCAGACACGTTAGCTCACTTTAGTCTTTTTCAGGTTGGAAGTATAATTATCCTCTGATGGAGTCCCAGAGAGACTGTGTAACCCATCAAGGCCACACAGATATTATGATTGATCTGAGTAGATTCTGGGGAATTTTTTTGTAGAACTCACCTTCTAACCCAATATCAAATATTTCCTATATTTGCAACCGTGTGTGAAAATAAAGCAATTACATCATTGTTACGTTGAATAATTTTTTTTTCCAAATTTAGGAGGATGGTTAATCTAGTGAATAGTTTTTCACTTGTTCTTTCACGTACCTTCATCTTTATCTTTTTCTTTAACTATTGACATGTACAGTGTCTTACTTGAAAATAATAAAGCTCTCCTAAGGCATTATGCTAAAATGCCTTACTAAATTTTACAGCCATCTTTTGATGAAGCTGCAGTTAGTATTGACTAGATTTCAGTCTTCAGTTTTCCACTTGGTAAATGCATGAACTTGGACGGGGAACTTAATTTCTGTGTGTCTCAGTTTCTCCATTTGTCAAAAGCAGTTTGCTTTATAGAATGTGAACTTAACCATGTGCCACAAATCTATGATGGCACCAATTACATAATATTTTAAATGATTTTTAGGTTCAACATATTATAATTTGTCTTCTGAAGAGAATAATAATTGCTGATTGTGCTTTAAAAAGAAATGCTAGCGAAATACTCTATCTTAATATTTAATATCTTTTGTGGAAATGGCTTTTTCTACTCCAGGGCCCTGGTCATTGAGAAGCAGTGATCCTTATCAAGAGGTATATCTACTTCTAAAGACTTATAATTAATGTATAAATGTACTATGCCTAGGTTGAACCACACAAGGGAACACGTTTTGATTTTTTGTCATTTTAAATTGAAAAGCAGATATACTAATTGGTTGATAATACCAAACTCAAACCTATAACAAAACAAACTAATGCCAAATTCAATTATATAATCTGGGAGGCAATTTTATTTCATTTTTAGCTGTTCTATATCTGGGTAATTTAAATAACCAGATGATGGTATTTTAATGGGTGATTTGGCTTACCCAATGACTAAGTCAATGAACTGAAAATTATTGACTCTTTATTATGGCCCATGAAACCAAGTTGACCCTTGAATATAAAAATAGACAATCTCTCTCTCTCTCTCTCTCTCTCTCTCTCTCTCTCTCTCTCTCTCTCTCTCTGCCTCTGTGGTGTGTGTGTGTGTGTGTGTGTATAATAGAGCAAAGAGCAACCGTTCTTTTATGGGGAAGCAGGTTTATCAAATTAAGTTTAATCTTTGAAAATTACTTGATATAGCCATAAAACATCAACATGAAATTTGGTGTTTTTCTGCCTATTACATCAGCCCTACTGATTCATTTGACAACCCAAATAAATGCACAGAAAGGAGAGGAACTAATTTTTGTTGATCTCTTTTCATGTGTACCATTTTAAGTGATTCCAGCTCTGCACTGTGGAACAATTTTAGCAGGAACTCTCTGTTTGAGTTTCCTTGTTTGTGGAAGAGGGAACTGAATCTCAGAGAGGCCTTTTAACTTCTGACTTGTCATATTTACTAAACAGAAGAACCAAACTACAGTTCAGAATTCTGCATTATTTTTAACTGCAGACAATCCACCTCAAAGACATTAGCAAGACTTAGCCTTACTGAGTAGACTTATATCCAGATGGAACGAAGACATTTATTTTCAATTTTGAATGCTTGCCAATTGGTTTTTCTGTCAACCTGACACAACCTAAAATCATCTGGGAAGAGGGAGTTTTGATTTGGGAATTCATCCATCAGATCAGCCTGTAGACACATATGTGAGTCATTTTCTTGATTAATGATTGATGAGAGAGGGTTCTGCCCACTCTAGGTACTGCTACACCTGGGCACTTGATTCTCTGTAGTGTAAGTAAGCAGACTGAGCCAGGTATAGTATAAATAATAAGCAGTGTTTCTCTGTGGTCTTTGCTTCTTTTTCTGGTGAGTTTTGGCCTCCAGGCTCACACCTTAATTTCTGCCATGATTTTCTTTATTGATGAACTGCAAACTGTAAGAATTAGCCCCTTTCTGGTTTTGGTCATGGTCTTTATCACAGCAGTAGAAAGCAAACCAATATGAAACTTTTGAGGATATCTTTTGTGAAGATGATCTCTCCCTTTTATTTTTTGAGATAGGATCCCATTTTTTTAACCCTAATGACTGGAACTCTGAGTGTAGCTCATGCTAGTCTTTAACTCAAGGCATTCTTTCTGTTTCAACTTTTTTTTTTTTTTTTTGCACTGGGATTACCTAAGTACTAAATGCATGAACTACCATATATAACTTAAGAAAGTCAATAAAAAAGAGGTACTTATGTGTGCATGTGTATGTAGGTACATGGGAAGGACAGAAAAGAACCTTGGATGTCCACCCTCAGCTGCTGTCCACCAATTGTTCTCTTTTTCTTCTTTTTTTGGATAGGTTTTCTTACTGGTCCAGAACTTGCAAAGTTGATGGGGCTACCTGTCACCAAAGGGAGCTTCAAGGATCAGTCTTTTCACATTCACAAGTATTTACTTAGATTACAAACTTGTATAACTACACCTGTTTGGTGGTTGTTGTTATTGTTGTTCTTGCTTTTTGCTTTTTTTTTTTGTTTGTTTTAATCAAAGGTAATTTATTCTTGTTTTCTCTAAGAGTTTTCCATGTGTGGGAAATATTCTTCTCTTCTTTTACCTCTTCTAGCTACAACACATCCTTTAAATTTTATTTTAAATAGCAGTTTATCAAATAATCCATAACCAACCTGCTGTCTAAGGTCTTGGTGGTCTTTGTCATCTTATTTCTTTTTAATGTTCTGCTCTTGTAGCACTTGGGACAGCAAAGTACAATTGCATGTGCTCTGGATGGGATGTAAACATTCTCCATAGCGGTAATTCTTTTTTATGTAGGGACTCACTGATAATGTGATCAAATATGTAAATTTGGAGATGCCCTTTGTAAATCTCTAAGAAGCTTAAGTGCATAGAAAAAAATTGACAGGAAAGAATGTAGGCATGTTTCTTTCTCTGTCTTTCCATGCTTCTCTGCTTCCTTCCTCACCCTCTCCTTTTTTAACTCCTGCTTTCATGTACCCATGTATATGTTGAATCACCAGGATGTCCTAAATATCTTTTAAAAGCCAATGTTCACTAATTATCTTCTTCATTCTGCTATCTATCTTGCTCTGTTGTAACATCTAGTTTGCATTGACAAAGCATGGTATAGAGTCAGGAAGGATCAACCAACAAGTGTCATTTATTGAGTTCCATGTAGTTCTAACACTTATTAACTTATATAAACTCATGTCATCTCATTAGTTCTTCCTGGAATTTTGTGGCCAACTATTTAATTCCTTCTAGATTAGTTTTTTCCTTATCTCTGATTTTTAATATGTCAAGAAGAAATAAAAGAAAGAAAGAGGAAAGAAAAAGCTCTGATTTTATGTCTATAAATCATGTACTTTATTTTGTCAATCTTAGTTTCAAAACTTCATTAATGTTTTAAAATAAAGTCTGATGTAAAATTTCTAATGCTAAAACCCCAAAGATGTTTACTTTGACCAGACAGTAGATATGAAACCCTGAGTTAGGGTTTTTATTGCTGTGATAAAACACCATGGCCCAAAATAACTTGATGGGGTTATCATTGCCATTTATTGTTGCCATCTATCATTTAGGGAAGTCATAAAAGAAACTCTAGGTAGGGACTTGAGACAGGAACTGATGCAAAGACCACCAAAGAGTGCTACTTACTGGTGTACTCCCTACCGTCTGCTCAGTCTACTTTCTTATTCAACTAAGAAACATTTGCTCAGGAGTAGCATTGCTCCCCATGATAGATATGGGCCTACCCATATCAATTACTGATTTTAAAAAATACCCTGCAGGTTTCACTACAGTCCAGTCTTATGAGCATATTTTCTCAATTGTAGTTCCCTCTTCTCAGACAACTCTAGCTTGTAACAAGTTGACAAACAAACAAACAAAACCCCCAAAACTATATAGAGAATCTTTTATGCACAGTGTAGAAGCATCGTCTGTCAATAAAAAGCTGATGGCCTATTAGCTGAAGCAGGAACTAGAAGGTGGGTTGATGTGGAAACTTCTGGTTTCTTTGGAAAGTCAGTTATACAAAATGATGTTTCACTGGGCACACAGGTGAAGGGATGTCTTCCTTAAGCAGACTCATGAAAGAATATTTCCCTGAAACAGACAGAGGTGAAAGGATGTTTTGATATAGCAAACACTTGAAAGGGCACATGATGTTCAGAAGGAATATAAATATGACCCCACAGACAGGGAGAACATGAGCATTGGTCCCCTTTACTCCACCTCACTATTCAACATGAGTGTATTGGTTTGCCTTACATTGCGTTGCTGAGCTCTGCTTGCTGTGTTGCCACAGAGAGAAACTAGACAAAGAACGTCTTGTGAGGTTCCTGTTCTGTGACCTCTGGATGGTTGGCAAGCCTTTTGCTTTCTTCTGGATTGAACTACCCTTGCTGGTTCATGTGTAGTGACTGCCCAGTGGACTGAACTACAGCTGATGGTTCATGTGTGGCGTCTGGTGACAGGATTGGACTGCAGCTGCTGATTAGTATTTGGTGTTTAAAACTGAACTGAACTGCTAATATCCTGACAACGAATATTGAACTTGTACCCAAAGAGCTGTTTCTAAACAGATCTATTTCTCCTGTGTCCTAATAACTTTTTTTTTCCACCATCTCTGGTGGGTGGTGAGCTAGAAGGGGGGTTGAATGCTTATTAAAGTTGGTTGAGAAAAAGTTATTCCTACAGTGCCAATTTATGTCTTATGTCTTAGACTTAGACTAGTTTAAACGGGATAATTGAGTTATGAACTTGTGAGAAGAAGCTAAAGTGTATGGCCTAGGCATTTAGTCATACATAATTAACTCTCAGAGTCATTATTTTGGGAATAGGTGTGCTAGTGGAAAAGCCTGTGGTTACAATAAGTAAACAAACAAACAAACAAACAAAAGACAACCAACCAGGACAATTGACCACTTAACAACTCGACACACAAAGATATCACTATTCAATTATAACCTCCATTCTTGCTCATCCCAAGATCTCATACCAATATATGATTATCAAATATTCCAAACTTTAAAAGTCCCATAGTCTTCAAAAATTCAAACATTTTTAAAAGTCCAGTATCTCCAAAACATCCAAATTTGCTTTCAAAGCCTCTCTAAAACATTCCAAAATCTCTCTAAAATTCCAAAGTATTTTTACTGTCATGATCAAATCAAATCAAAACCAAAGGCCTACAATGTAAAGCAGGGTCCAACTTCTGGAACTCAAGATTTGGATGCCAAATGACTTGAGCAGGGATGGAGAGGTGAATCTGCTACCCAAGGTACAAATGCCTTATCTTACAGGCTCAGGCTATATTCATTCAGTAGCTCCTGCTAATCTGATTGGTTGTACCACAGTACTGGCTCCAAAATTCTGGTGTCTTTACTGCAACTCTACCTTCACTAATAACCTCTTTTGGCTGTTTCATGGTATCTGACCCTGCACTAGGTGCCAAGCCCCAATTTATTTCCATGACACTTTCAGTGTTGGGACTTCTACTGAGATTATATCATCATGAATGACTTCTTTTCAAGAACTACAGCCCTGCCACACAGTGCCAAGCCACATTGTCTCTCCATGACCCATTCAAAAGTCTCTCATGTGTTCAAAAGTCTTACCACCTGGATGACTTTTAAGCATTAGCAAGGTTAGTTGTCAGAATAAGGAACAGGTCTGGCCCCATCTGGACCACAGTTATTGTGTGCTGACCCTGAGGAAATACTCCTAAATTTATGATCCTCAATAATACTGGTCTCACTAATATTAATATCACTGATATGAGTGATATTAAATCACTGATATTTTCTCAGCTTTAACTATCTAGCTTGATGTCTCAATAAAGCAAACATTTTAAATAGTGGTTCTTAATTCAAAATATCACATAAATGGCCTTGATAGAGTCTTTGCTTCTCTTTGATATGTCAGAATCCAGGCCTCCATTGTTTGCGCTGCTCTCAGCATTATCTTCTAAGTTCTTCCCACCGTTTATTAAGTTCTGAACACTCCATGGATTTTCTAACCCAAAGTTCCATAATCCTGCCACAATCTTCCCCAAATCACGTGATCAGGTCTGTCACAGTAATGCCCTGTGACCTAGTACCATTTTCTTAGTTAGGACTTTACACTCCTATGATAAAGACTAGACACTTCGCTTCATATTAAGGCTGAACAAGGCAACCCAGAAGGAAGGGCTCAAAGGCAGGCAGAAGAATCTGAGAAAGCCCAGTCTCATTGTTAGGAGTCCCACAAGAAGAGCAAGCTATGCTACCATAACATATATGCAGAGGACCTCGTCTTACAGAAGCATTTTATCATGTTTGCACCCTTAGATTATTATATCTTGTGTCAGGTTGGCCAAACAAGCAAACAAAAAATGGTCAGGATAGTTAATAAGAGTTAAGTGTTCAAGGTTGAAATACTTTTAAAACATTCACTTGACTAGGAGAAGCATCTGTTCTTCCTAAATAGAATGGATAACAGTATTTTTATTCATTACTGGTCCTTCATTACTGAGTAATCTCAAAGATGCTTTTCCCAATACACACTGGCAAGTAATGAGTGAAGATTGCTGTTTGACCAGCAAGAATGACTGATCACTGAAAATTTCTCATAAACTAAAACAAACCAATCCTTCAAATATAAAATTAATCATTTTATTGATATTAGCTTTCAATCCTTACTCCATTAAGTCTCTAAATTCATATTAGGAATTGCATAGGAGCCAAATTAAAATAGAATTCTTTTAAAGTAAGAAAGAGAAAATTGTGCCTTATAAAGAAGCAATTTAATTTTAATAAATTATTTTTAATATTCCTTTTTCAATGAGGCATCACATTGACTATAAAATGAAGTGTAAAAGGGCATTGGTTGCAGAAACCGAATTACAAAGGGACCACTGCACCCTTGAGCAGTTACACCTGCAGTAATCTGCTTCATAAATTTTTATGTTGCATTTTACATTTTTAAGAAAGCGAATATTCCCAACAGGGTCATAATTAGGATTGTGACAGTGTGAGAGCAGCGGAACGGAAATTATGTTTGATCTCTGGAGTATTTAGCTAAATACTTTTAGAAAGAAATTTGTTGTTTTGTGGAAGATATATTGGCATCCACATAGATACTGTTCCTTGACTAGAAGGCCTGTGGTCCACACCTGCAAACAGTCTCGCAGATGAGTTAAGTTTCAGCTAAGCACCAAGGAAAGGAATTGGTTTGCTTAGGACATTTATGAAGTTCTGATATAAAGGTGTCAACCTTTCAAGTGTGAAATGTTAATATGTGCTCTATGGTTCTTCCTTGTAGAAAATGTACTTTTCCATATTTCATCTCTATTGTGAGCAGCCAAATCTAGGGAATGTATACCTGAGGTGTATTCTGCATTTAACAAGATCTCTTTCCCCTTTCTTACAGAATTTCTATTTCTACTCTATGCTATGAGCTGCTTCTAGGAATATAAGGCAACAAAAGAGTTATAAAGATAAAGGTTGATGAGTCCTTTCACAGTTCTAGGGAATTGGACCTGACTGGGAAAGTATCTTAGATATATTTTTATTCCTGTGATATGATACTATAACAAAGCCAACTTATGAAGAAAACATTTAATATGGGATCATGGTTCTAGGGTATTAAAGTCTATCATCATCATGGCAGAAAACTTGGCAGGAGGCAAGCAGGAGGAGACCAGAGCAGCAGCTGAGAGCTTTCACCCGATCCACAAGCATGAGACATAGAAAGAAAGAGAGGTACCTGGAAATGGCTTGGGCTTTTGAAATCTCAAAGCCTACCTTTAGCAACATACCTCTTTTGACGAGGCCATATCTCCTAGTTCTTCCCAAATAGTTCCACCAACTGGGGACTAAGCATTTGAATATATGAGTTTACTGGGATGATTCATGATCAAAGCAGGACATTACACTCCCTGGTTCTCATAGACTTGTGACCATATCATAATGCAAAATGCCTTTATTGCAACTTCAAAAGTCCCCATAGTTTTTCACAATCTCAATATTGTTTTAAAGTCTCTTCTGAGACTCAAAGCAATCCCTTAATTGTAACACCATGTAAAAGTAAAAAGCAAATTGTTTACTTCCAGCAAACAATGGCATAGAATATATCATCATTTTAAAAGGGAAGAAAAGGAATACAGTGAGGGAATAATGGATTCAAGCATGATCAAAACACAGCAGGGAAAATTCCAAATTCTGTAGTTTTGTGTCTGATGACAGAGGGCTTAGATGGCTCTGCCCTTACAGCCTTGCTGACTACAACACACTTCTTTCATTCTCTTGAGCTGGTTCCATGCCCTTCATACAACTCTTTTTGGCAGACATCTCATGGCTTTGGCATCCCTAACATCTTGGGATCTCTAACACAATCCAATCTTTCACAGCTTCATGAAATGGCCTCTCTGGCCCTCCATCTAGAAACTCCCTGGCCATACACCTAGTGTCAACTACTCTATTCAACCATAGAGGAAGAGTGCATGATTCCTTTATTCCTGTCTCCTTATTGACTCCAAAGCCAGAAACACAAAGCTGCAGATGCCAAATTCTGCTGACTGCATGGGATAGAGTCTTGCCCCATCCTTAAACTGCATTTGTGTGGTTTGATTTTTTTTTATGTTGTTGTTATTCTTTAGGAACAGATAACTCCATGGGCCTTTTTACAAGTTGCAAGGTTAGCTAGATTTTTCTTTTTATTCTGAGGGCACTGCTCCTTTTATTCCATTTAATTTTTATCTCTTTCAGTACAAACTAAGGCACCAACATTAAATTTCCTGGTGCTCTTCTCAAACTATACATTTTGTGTTTCATTTTCCCATATTTTTTCTTTTTCATTGTAAATCTCCATAAGAATGAAAACTAGCAACTACACAAAACAGTTAATATTAGGCTGTCTTACCATTGTCTCTGCCCACAAAGGTAGTCCAAAATTCTTCAATTTAGTAGATTCTTAGGAAAAAGGCAAAAAACAGCCTTTTTTCCCAAAACAACACAAGAATGGTCTCCACTTCAGTTGATAAGAATGTTCCCCTCTGACACCTCTTGAGCTAGGCCTCTATAATCTACATTGCTCTCAGTAATACTGTCTTCCAAGCTCCTACTAAGTTGGTTCATTCAAAATGATTTACAATCCAACCATAATTCTAGTCCAAAATCCAAAAATCTCATATTCCTTCATGGAATATGACAACCAGGCTTGTCAGAGCAATGCTTCACTCTTAGTACCGAATTCTGTTTTAGTTACTTTCCTATTACTGTGATAAGAAACCAGGACCAAGGCAACTTTTAAGAAAACATTTGATCTGGGGCTCATGGTTACAGAGTGTTAATGCCCATTAGAGTAGGGACCATGGCAGCAGGCAGGCAGAGCTTTGGAGGAGTAGATGATTGATAAACATGAGAGAGAGAGAGAGAGAGAGAGAGAGAGAGAGAGAGAGAGAGAGAGAGAGAGAACTAACCAGGAATGGCTGAACTTTTGGAACCTCAAAGCCCACCTATAGTAACACACCTCTTCTAACAAGCCCACACCTCTTAATCCTTCCCAAATAGTTCCATCAACTGAGGACCAAGCATTCAAATATATTAGTTTATGGGGACCATTCTCATTCAAACCACTGTGGGGTGGTAAGTGAATGAAGAAATGAAAACCAGACAGATGCACAGAAATAACTGTGGTTAGATTGTCTGGGCTGTCTCACAGAGAAACCCCAACACTTGGAAACAGTTTGTTTTCTTTTATAGAGTTGAACAGAAGGGATATATTATTGTATACAGCTAAATAAGGAGTTGGAATTATTATATATAGAAAAACCATGAGGCAGGGTTTGTGTTATACAACTGAGTCAAGGAGGTAGGTTTAGCTAATCTTGGTAGGAATAATCTTTGCAGAGGAGCTGTCTTTGTTCTGTAAACACTGTGGGGAGAAAGATATAGTGGACATTTCTGCACACATTATTAACATTCCATACATGGACCAGAAGGGGAGGTTTTAACATTTCTATTCGGATCTGATGCTAAGATCCTTGACATGACCCACCTCATTTCAACAACATTCATTCCCTGTGGACCACACACATTCTGAGCTTCTTATAGTAAAGTAGGTAGACTTCCTAAAGGATGTGTCTCAATGTAGGCAACTTCTACCAATCCTTAGAAACCTCTGGATTGCTGCAGGTGGGTCCAGCACATTGTAATTGACAGTCCTTGTTTCTCTAGTTGTCCTATATATGTGTTACATGATGGACACTGTTTTACAAGGAAGTAGCAGGCTTTATTATTTTTGTTCCTGTTGCTATTCCTGTTTTGTGAGTGCTAGGCAATCATTCTACTATCTGAGCTATATCCCTAGCCAAAACTAGCAGGTTAAGTGTTTTGTTGAGGGCTCTAAATGGAAGGCCAAAGCTTCCCTTAGTTTTTCTCACTTTGGGGGAGATTAATCAATTATTTTAACCCTTCAAGCCAGCAAATGCACTGGGAGAAATAAGAGGTGACACTGAGAGAAAAATGATAAATGAGTAAAAAAGGTAGTACACATATACGCTAGAGAAAAATGAAATCATGACGATTGCAGACAAATGGATGAGACCATATATTAAGCATCATCATCATACTATGTATCACCACCATAATAAACATTAATCATCATATTAAGCAAAAGCAACCAAAGCAAGCCAGCTTCAGAAAGACTATTATCACATATTTTCTCTAATATGTAGAATCTAGACTTAAAATTATGTGTATACAAAGTTCATGAGACTAGAAAATGGATCCTGAGAGGGTCAGGTGATACTTAAAGGAGACATGAAGGTAGAAAGAGACGGCCATGAAATGAATGTCACATGAAAGCAAACTGTGGGAGAGAATGAAAAGAACCAACCAAAGAGATGAATTGGAGGAAGAGGACAAATAAGAACAAATTCTGATAATATATACAACATATATGTCTGAAAATGTTGCGATGAAATCGATTATTTTATATACCAATTTTAATAATTAACTACTTTCAGGTAAATTAAAGAAACAGGAGCCCATTGTGTGTAGGTCTTACCTTTGCTTAGTCTATTATCAGAGGACTAATATGTTGAAATAGCATCTGACCTATATCAGTTGTTGTTCATATAGTTTTTCTTTCAGGGACCACTCTATTCTTTCTTAATGATAAATATAACTTAAGGATTCCTTGTTGTAGCTCTTGTCACTCATGAGTCTGGAGCCTTTCTAAATTGCTCCTGACTGCCACTTTCTGTGTTCACAGGCATGTTGATCTCCACAAAGGCCCATGCATCTTGGGGAGTAAGAAACCACAAGCGTCCCTTCTGCCTGATGCCTTGTATTTACTGTGAATCAGGACACCTCAATAAATTATTGACAAAGAAATGGATGCCCATTTAGAACAACTTGAAGACCTGGAGTTATGGGTACAGGGTGATTTTGGACCTAATGGGAGGTTAACGTGACTATATCTTTGTTAATGGCTTCCTCTGATGTAACTGAGTTTGAAGAGAAAGAAGCTGAGAATGTGAGAGTTTGGAAAGGTGTCAACATAAAGCAGCTTTAGGAGAACAGAATTTGTCTTACCTTGCAGGCTTCTTCACAGACCTGTACCAAGAAAGACATCTTTCATCTCTCCAACCATAAAGAATTTGAGGTACCATACAGTCATTTGTGCTGCCTATACATTTTTTTTGACATTGTAGTCATGGCCAACTTCTTTTGGTCTAAGTTTCCATATTCCTTAGAAAATTAAAAAAATATATTAAAATGGCTCATGAGAGTTGAAGCAATTAATTAGAACAATAATTATGGGAAGAAATACTTTTAAAAAACAATGTATGTCTGTGTACATGTATGTATATGTTAATGCCTATAGAGACCAGAAGAGGGTGTCAGAACCACTGGAGCTGGAGTTACAGGCTAAAAACTGAACTCTGATATTTTGCAAGAGGAATAAATGTCCATAATTGCTGAACTACCTCTCCAGCTTTAGGAATGGATTTTATAACAAATAATACTTGGAAGTCTTATGCCAAGTATGCAATTTGCAATTTCTTTATGCTCCATGTGCATCAGGCTCAGCAACATGAAATTCAACACCTGTTACAGTAGCCAATGCATTACAATTTCTCCTCCATTCCCTATCTCCATCCTTCCCTCTTTAATAGTGTCTTAGACAGCTAAAGCATTATAAATATTTATTTCTACATTATATCTTACATTAGTTGAATTGTGATAATTTTTAACCTCAAAGGTATCTCAAATCAGTTGTGACTATTGTCATAGTACATTCCTTGTCAGTTTTTAGTTCAGACTATAGCAGTAATCCTCTATGGACATTCCATATGTCTAGCTTGGCACATTCCAGTTGATTTTAAACTGTGCTACCAGATAATTACTTGGATTTCCTTTACATATGACAACCAAAGTACATGAGATGACCAAATACCTCATACTCTATGTTTATGTGTGTGTTTATACATATAGATCACATACTCATCATATACATATACATTATACACACACACACACACACACACACACACACACACACACACACACACATTGTATACACATACATGTGGCTATACGTTTTTTTTACTTAATTAAGTAGCTTTTCTCCCAGAATGAAGTCCAAAGTACTTAGCACAGTGCACAAGTCCTCCAGTGATATGAACTTCTGCCTGTATTACCCAAATAAGATTCTTCGGGATGAACCAATTTTATTTATTAAAAAAATTCCCAGAATCTAGTATGATGTTTTGTAATGTAGTAGTAAATAAATATTTACATTGAATTAGGTTGTATAGGAAACAGCATTTTGGGAACCAAAATTCTCAACAGCATTCAAGCCCACTGTGTACTAGCTTTCTTTGGTGCCATTTCAGGCGTGGGATGTAATTTTTGTTACCCTGGAGAAATTCCCCCCATGCCTCCTCTGGCTCTGCTGGTGAGGATTATACCTGCTGCTACTTTATTCTAGAAACTGGATAACCTTCTGCCTTGTTTTTGTGTGGAGTGACCCTCTTGACAGACCCCGTGGCTCTGACCCTTTAAACAGTAGAAGTATCCTGGTGTTTTCCCTCGGCAGTTGATCGTGATATTTAGAAATCCCTTCGTTGAGCACCTTTGATTCTCCCGGGATGCCCATAATAAATATTTACATTATTAAAAGAGGTTTGAGCACAGTATTAAAAAAATGAGTACACAAGGAAGTCACCACTTGGCTTTTGATTATGTCTGCCCAAATAAAAAATGAATGAACGTGCAATTAATAATGGATGTCCTTGTGTTCTTGTTTTAATTTTAACTCATCAGAGGATGTTAAAGTGGATCTGGCTTTTGCTTTGCTGTTTTATTAAAGACAGACTGTGGCCCTCATGTAACTTCATAAAGCAAAATATTCAAATATGTGTATTGCTTCTTATTAGCTATTCCTTTCATCCATGTTATTTATTCTTTACTAGCTTCAGTGTTCTCATTTACAAATGGAGAAGAGTGTATATATATATACACTCTTCTCCATATATATATATATATTTGAAACCTATGATATATGATATATGTATATAGAGACCAGAAGAAGTTGGGTATATATCACATATCATAGGAGATATATATATATCATAGGTTTTGTGTAGTGTATGTGGATGCTCTTATCCACAGATGCCAGAGGTTGTTAATGTCCTTTCCTATCACTCTCCACTTTATCTTTTGAGCCAAAATCTTTCACTGAACCTGGAGTTTGTCATTTTGACTGGACTGGCTAGACATGGAACCCCCAAGTTCAAACCATCTGCTTCAACATCCACACCAGCACTGGTGTTTCAGATACATGCTGCTACCATGCCCAGCTTTTATCTATTACTTGGAATTCAAAATCATTTTCTCATGCTTGTCTGGCAAACACGTCACTCAATGATCCATCTCTCTAACCCCTATAGAATTACACAATTGACAACAATTTTTTAATCTTCATCTGTTGTGCTGCATTAGTCAGTCTAGTCTTTTTTTTTTTTTTTTTTGGTTTGTTTTAGTGATGAAGCAATAGTTCCTCTTTTCAGATTTGAAATAATCTGTCAGAGAACACTTAGTTCTCTGAAATTCCTCTGTAACATTCCTCTGAGAAGAATATGTCAAAGAAGATCTCTTGCAGTGCTGTGTAGCCTTCAGAGAAGAAATGAGTTTTATATTTGAGGCTATTGATTATTGTAAGAGTGGAATATGACAATTCCTGCTCCTCTGGATTTTCTTTCTTCTTTGACTGTTATGGCTACAGGCGCGTTTTTCATCAGGAACCTGCTTTTTAGATCTGTCTAGACTTCTACATCTCAGCAGCTAAAAAACTGGATCTCTTTAATACAGTGCTGAGGATCCTTGGTTCTTGGTTCTTACTCTTGGTTCTTTGCTGCAAGATCAAAAAGTCAGCATCTTTTCAGGATCCAGAATGCCCTTTCTTTCTATTAGGGTTGTAAACATTTCCCACAGGGCTGAGCGATACAGACACAACAGAGAACAAACCACTAGTTTTGGTAAGTATTTAAAGCTACCAACAGTGTCTAATATGATTTTCGGGAGAGACACAGAGGTCATGGGAAGGTGCTTAAAATTTATTGCTATCGAGAATTGTTTTTGAGGGCTGGAGAGATGGCTCAGTGGTTAAGCGCACTGGCTTAACCTGAGTTCAATTCCCTGCAACCATATCGTGGCTTAGAGCCAATGCCCTCTTCTGGTGTGTCTGAAGACAGCAACAATGTACTCATATACATAAAATAAATAAAAATTAAAAAAAAGATTGTCTCTGAAACCAGAAGTACCTACTCTGGCAGTAACCTTGAAGACCTGCGTATGTCAGCTCTATTTTCTCTCTCTTTGAGTAGCTGTTTTTAGGGCTTGGTTCACAAGACTGAATCTCTCAAGGCATGGTGTAAGTGTTTCTTCTCTGTCTCGTTAGCATTTTGTAGCGTTGGGAGCTTGAATGGTACTTTAAGAACTGAAGATTGGATGAATCCTTCATACTCTGCTTCAGCTTTGAAGTTGGGTTTGTTCTCTACCCTTTGCAGTGTTTCCACATGGGGAGCTCTGGAAACACAAAGGGTGGTCCCCTTGCCATGCATGATGTTAGATTCACGTCAGGAGTCACATGCCCTCAGAGAGCCTCATTCTGCCCCCAAATCGTGGGCATATCTATATGTGTGCAGAAACAGTGTCCTACTTCTTCTCCAACACGAGTGGGTAGGACTCAAGCAAGTATCGCTGCTCCATTGTATACTTAGGAGACAAAATTGTTCGGCTTATTGAAGTACAATTTGATTGTGGTGTAAGTTTCAACACTGAGACTCTGAACTGTACTTCACATCCAGAAGTGAGGGATTCAAATGCTGTGGATGTAATGGCTAGATTCTGTTTCTTAGGGAAAGCTGGAAACAGTCATAGTGGACGATTGCTATTTATAAAGCAAACACACGCAATGGTGGAAGGAATTCTTATTATGTTTAAGTGCGAACTAGTGAAAGGCTCCATTTGAGGAAGGAAAGATGAATTATGCTGCAAATATCCTTAAACACAGGAACATGGAGAGTTTTATACAATAGTTTGGTCATCTTAGTAGTTTTTAAAGAGTAAGGTGAGGCTTAAAAACTGTCTGCTAGAGGCCGATTCTAAGGTCAAGATACAAAAAGGTAGTAAATGAGGTAGATAGGGACTCTCCCAGGAATGGCGTTTTCTTCCTAAATGTAAAGGAGGTATTGTGCCCAGAAAAGAAAAGCCCTGCCAGTTGCTTTTGCAACAGCAAGTGAAATCTCTTCTTTGCTTGTTGCAAGGGTATTTGGTTCTTTCTCAGAGGAAATCAAAAGGCTATGGGGATGCTCACCCAGCAAGTAAATCCCCATATTAGGGCTTTATGGTCAGTGTCCGAAGAAACGTTAACACAGAGTTTTTGACTTCAGCATCCAATAGGTGCCTCTGAAGATAGGAAGGAAGGGCGGGAGAAAGTGATGCAAAAGGAGAATGTATTTGGGGAGAAAAGAGAAGAAAAGAAAGAAGAGGAGGGAAGAAAGAAGAGTGAAGCAATAGAACAGGAAGGGAGGAAGGGGAAAAAATGGCTGAGGAAGGAAAACGACAGGTACCAACGGCGGGAGATTTTGCCGAGCATGAAACACTGGGGAAAGTAATGCTCGTTTGCCTTTAATTAGCGTGGAAAAAAAATACATGAAGTGAACAGTTTCCCCCTTTGAAGAGAAACAGAAGGCTCTACCGTTTGAAATTAGAACTGTTTACAAGACAAACTAAGCTACATGCGAACAACACTTTCAGCATTCCTGCACCCAGGCTTGCACCGCATTGTGTAGCCACTTAAGAAAAACTGGCTCCAATTAGGGATCTCCTGTCGAGCATCTTATTTATCAGCTTCCAGAACAGCTGTGAGCCATTCGGAGTGGCACCGGTTTTTCCTCATTACACTCTCCTTAGAATTACAGATGTGCTGAGCGCATCCCTGGGGAACAGCATCCTAGTAAACATATCCTTCTGTGTGTGGGTGGCGGGGGGGGGGGGGGAGAGGGGGGGCTCTAAAATAAGCTTGTGAACACAGGCTGACATGGTCAGTTGAAGTTGGATTAAGGGACTTAATACTGTAAATACCCCCTGTAAATTCTGGGGGAAAGAGAAACCTGCATAAAGAGATTAAGTGTGTGCGGACAAGGAGAGGGAGCTGGTTAAAAGGACACAGTTTTGTTTTTAATAAGCTTTTACCAAAAGTTGTATTGGGAATTGGTAACTGAGGAGCCATCGCTGCAAGTGGGCACTTTGTTTTGACAAATTTATTCAATCAGAGGCTAAGGGAGGAGGCCGAGGAAAGGGAGGGAGTGAATCAACTCATCTCAAGTATTGCACATATGTTTGCTTTGACAGTACAGCAGCTGCCTGCTAAAATCTCGTACAGTGAGTTCTTTTGCTCCTGGAGAATGACTGGAAGGCTCAGAATCTAAGATCGTCCCTTCACCATGACTTGCTCTCAAGAGCAATTCATTCCCAGTGTTAATGGGCACAGCCGGAGCTACATTTATTATTGCTCAAGAGAGGAAAGTTCATGTGTCAGCAGTCGTGGGAGCATCTGGAGAAAAGCAACATGCCACCTAAGATAGAAGAATCTGCAGTGAAAGAAAAAAAAATTAGCCGCGATGCTGAATCAGTCTTTGATTCATTCACATCTCTCTGTAATTGTGACTCTGGGTGTTCCTCAGGCGGTTTTGTTTAAGTTGTGTGTTCTGGTATAGGGAGTGAGAAATCTCTGACACAAATACAGATACAAAATGTACTTGAACATTGGCGGCTTCCTTCCTCTCTTACAGTTGGGAATCCTCTAGATACTGCATAAAGAATCCTAGGTTGACCTACAGAAAGTAGCTCACTTCTGGATTTCAGCAGTGATCAACAGAGCCATATGTTTAAAGAACTTGTCCAGGAGATCTTCAGAAGGCCAGGCTAAATGACTAACTGCTGTCTTTATCCCTTGGGCCTTTAGATCTCCAAAAGCTGTTATGGGAAGTCAGATGACAATGCAGACTAGGATATGTGTTGATTTTGTACTTACTTTTTTTACTTACTTATTGCACACTGTATACAATATCTTGGAAAATAAGACAAGCCTTTTATTTGTACTGAGAAATCCTAACACTAATTATGCTAAACTATTACAGATATGGCCATGGGTTGAACTACTGTGATATGTTTTAGCAAGTGTGTGCTTAGATAATTTTGTTGTTTAGAATCGGAGTGAACATATCACTAACATTAAGCTTAGGTCAATCATTCTATATGGCCTTGCGATTCAAGAAAGAAGTGGGGAAAACATGAGACATTTCTGACTAATGCAGATATTTCATAGTGTACCATTTTGTAATAAGAGTATTCTCTAACAATAAAAACTATTAACTTATCAGCATAAAATATTATTTCTTGGGAATAATTACATATGGTAAACTTTTATGACAGGCAGGAAGTGCATTGAGCGTGACATCATCAGCACCACATACAACTGAGTAATATATTGTACTAGAGCATTGTAGTAACTATGTCCAATGGGTGATAGCAATTTTTCAACTCCAATTATAATCTTTTGGAACTACTATTCCATATGCTGTCAGCCATTAACTACATCATTATGTGGAGAATGATTATATTATTAAACAGGATGAAGCAATAGTATTGAGGTAGGGCATGTTGACTCTGCTTTGGCTATTGTGAATTACTGTGGTACATGTGGGAATGGATATCTTTGACACGGTGCTTTCATTCTGTTGGATATATATCCAGTGATGGCATTACTGAGCTAATAGAACTATAGTTATATGTTTAAATTTTGATGACCTTCCATACTTGAAATCCATTATTCTTGAATTTCAATTCTTGCTTTTTAAAACACAACGCATGACCAAGGACTAAACTCTGTGGCCCACCCTGCACAGGGGAGACTATTCAGTATTTCAAAGGCAGCATCCCTTTGGTCCCTAAAGTACCTCCCTTAAAGAAATTATTGATTTATGTCATCAAAAACCAAGTATTTAAGAAGATGTCTCTGACCTCTGCTAACAGCAAAGTATATGGGTTTCCCAGGAGTCCCAGCTGCAAAAGGATCACTGATTTTTTGACCTTTTGGGATGTTTCATCTCTTTCTCTCTTTTCTTTTTAAAAATTCCCTAATGTCTCAGCATAGAGAAGAGTGTAAAACTGAGGGATGAATGAGGCAAGTTTCTCAGAGTTTGATTGGTGTGCATCAACGCATGGACCTCTCGGGTATATCAAAGTGGAAAAAATGTAAACAAACAAAATTCACTGAGTCTGGACAGATTTCTGGAACCTTCTGTAACAGACTCCACATCTGCTTTTGCTTAATTTTCTTAAAGTGGTTTCAAATGAGCAGTAAACCTGACTAGAAGCCAATCATCAGTGCTGCCTTCCTCTACACAACAGATATTTATTTCAAAATGTTACCTATAGTCTCACATTAGAATATAATTTGCTCATGGGCTTTTAATTACCTAGGTCTAGTTATATATATATATATATATATATATATATATATATATATATACATATATAATGTTTCTTTCAAATAATATCTTATAAAATTGCTTTTGGACAAAATTATTTGGGTGCTAGAGAACTATCTACTTTGTGTATTGAATTTCATAAAGATACCCTGGTGAGAATAAATACAATCTTATATTGTCATTCAATAAAGGGTATAAAAATGTCACTGTCTAAACATGTAAGACTTAGAAAACATTGGAAAACATGAAAGCTAAATTCCATTATTCATCTGAAAATACTTTTTAAAAATGCTAATACATTCATATGATGTATTCATTGTTTTTTGTTGTTGTTGTTGTTGTACAACAAACTTCAAGAGCTCAGTGGCTTATAGGACAGACACCTATCTTATTGTTCACGATTCTGCACATCTCCTGACAATGGCTGGCCTTGGCTTTAGGTTGTAGGTCTATACCCTTGTTTATTCACCTTGGACATGTGGCCACCTGAGAATATGTTTTCCTCAGGACAGATGGCAAAAGGTCTAGAGGCTGTGGCAAGCACTCAGCTCATTTAAAGCCTCTGCTCTTGTCATGTCCCCTAATGGTTTTTTTACAAAGCATGTCAAGTGACCAAGCCAAACGTCAATCGTTTACTGTAACTCTACTATGCAGAGATTGTAAACTTAAATTACCTTAAAGTTTTAATTTAAACTATATACTAAATTACACCATCTATATAGCTAAATAAAAACCTAGCTCAGAGTAGTTGCCATATTTAAAAGTCATAATAAATTCAAGCGTCTCAATCAGACAGTCAGTCCCAAAGAATAAATTTTATTTTATTCTTAGTGTCCATTTGACAATGACATTGATAGAAGTAGGTACTAAGAAACAAGAATTGAAGAAAGAAATTTAAGCCTGGGAAGCTATACACCTCTAATCTCAGCATTTAGGAGTCAGAAGCAAGGAGGAATATAAATTTGAAACCAGCCATGGCTACAAAACAAGACCTGTCTAACAAACAAACAAGAAAATTAGTAAAAATAATCCTACTAGTCAGCTTAAAAGGCACACACACACACCCACCTTTTTTTTTCTTCTTGGTGTTTTGAGACAGCGGTTCTCTGTATAGCCCTGGGTGTCCTGGAACTCACTCTGTAGACCAGGCTGACCTCGAACTTAGAGATTCACCTGCCTCTGCCTCCCAAGTGCTGGGATTAGTGTGTGCCACCACTGCCTGGCTCAACCCATTCTTACATATATCAAAATAGTTATGCTCTGAGAAGAAATATCCACAGGGGAAATTGATGGTAAATTTTCATGCACATCAAAGTCTGGGGAATAGGATATATTGGTGTAGTCTCTGCTAGGTCAGACTTACCCAAGCAGCATCAAAACTGTAGTATATGGTCAGTAGTATATGGAGCAGAGATAACTGTGGCTGTAAAGGCTATCTTTTAAAATAGATGATAAAAAAATATGGTTTTCATGGGAAGACATCATTCTGGGTCCTGGCTATGTCAAATTTTGTAACTTTCCTTGTGTACATGTGTATGCGTGTATGCGTATGTGTTGTGTGAATGTGTCCTAGATGTGTGTGTGTGTGTGTGTGTGTGTGTGTGTGTCTATGCATGTGTGTGTGTATACTTGTCCATGTGGGTTTGTGTGCAGGACAGAGGCTGAGTCTGAATATTTTGCTCAATATTTTGTTCACTTTTCTACTTTGCTTTTCGGGTTGGGCTCTCCCATCAGGAGCTCACTGATGAATTGACTGACAGGTTTGTGGGCTCTGGTGTTCCTCCTGTCAGTACTACTCTCTGACATTTAGGTTACAGATGCATGCCACCAGGCCAAGCTTCCCATGGGTGCTAGGGATGGCAATCCAGGTCTTCACACTTGTGTGGCAGGGAATTTCCTGATCAAGCCAGCTCCTTAGTCCTTGCTTTCTTTTCATTGGCTTATATTAATTGTACAAAGTAAAAGATTAGGCTGTGTCACACCCATACGCCCATATAATGTGCTTTGTTCACACTTGTCCCCTATATTACTGTCTTCCATTCATTTTAACATATTTTCAAAAATATCAAAGTTAGATTCTCTAAGCCTGTGTTTCTTTATCTCTAAATTGTTCAGGGAATGTTATTCTAAGGATTTATGAAATAGCCAATTCAAGTGCTGTATAAATTTTATTTCCAAAAATGGGCACAAATAATTAAAGGGGACTGGAAGACTGATTAAATTTATAGCTGTAGTATTATACTAAAACTTACGTAGAAGTAGCACACACACATTCTCTTCTGAGCATTCTTACTGCTAGTAAATAAGAGATTGACTATTCATCATTTCCTCCACCGGTGCAAGTTAGTCATGAAAACCAGAATATCTTAGTTCATCTGTCTTAGCTGAAAAGCCCGTGCTTTGGGGCCAGGAACCTATGTATTGAGAGTGTACTTTTGAGAAATACGTTTTATAATTCCTGATTTCCTAACTCGCTAGCAATGACAGTACATCACTGTCTTGTAAATTAAATTATTGACAGTTTCAAACATGTACAAAAGCATTCTGCTTACTCTCACCACCGAAGCTTGCTTATCTTCCATCCACTTCTCCCTTAGGGTTTCATTGCTTTGAAGAGACACCATGAACAAGGCAATTTTTATAAAGAGCAGCATTCAAATGGGGCTGGCTTGCAGTTTCAGAGGTTTAGTCTATTATCATTGTAGCGGGAAGCATGGCAGTGTGCAGGCAGAGATGGTGCTGAGGAGCCAAGAGTTCTACATCTTGATCCGAAGGCAGTCCAAAGGAGACCAGTTCCATACTGGATGGAGTTTAAGCCCAGGAGACCTCAAAGCCCGCCCCCACCCCCACAGTGACATACTCCATCCAACCAGGCCACACCTCCTAGTACTGTCATACCATGTGGGCCAAGCATTCAATTGCATGAGTCCATAGAGGCTAAACTTATTCAAACCACCACAGCCTTCTTTATATATTTCTTTTCCTTATTGATGGGTTTTGCACTTTTTTGAGATTTGTTGAGTATCCTGAATGACTCTGTGTTTAGAACTATCCACTGAAGCCAGGGCATATAATTGAAGATACCCCTTCCCTCACAATCGATCAAGAATCCTGCAGTTCATCAAGGAGAGCTAGATTGTTATCCTGTCCATGACTGACAGGTTTCAGCCACTGTGTTAAACTTGTCAACAGGCTTGTTCTTTAATAATTACTCATCTCTGAGGTGTTAGTCACCATGGTAGCACTATGTATAGAGGAGTAAATGACTATTCCATCCCAACCTTCACTTCTTCATTCAGAAAGAGGAGACATGATTTTACTTTCGTTACTTTCTTATCTTGAAATTAGATGGCAATAAGAAATAGCTGAAAGGGTTCTGGATGATATAAAAATTAAGCAAGGAAAGCATTTAACTAGGAAAAAAAGAGATGTGTGCCCTGGTGGTATTTTAGCTAAATTGAGATTTAAATGAAATGTAATAAAACAAAGAACACTCAAGACATGGAAGACAGAATGTCTGAAGGCCATAAGGAAAGCCCCAATGCCCCTTAAAATGCTTGTAATTCCAGGAGACACACAACTGAAAGATGATGGGAAAATGCAATATTTATTTGTTATCAGCCTTAAATATTTTGTTAGTTTTCTGAAACTTTTCCCCCTCAGTTTGTTCTCAGTATATATTAATGTTCTTTTAAACAGTTAAAATTTATTTTTTATGTGTGTTTTCCTGCCTACATAGCTGTGTATCCTGTGTGTGCCTGGTGCCCGTGGAAGCAAGAAGATGTTGGTCTCACAGAAGGTTGGCAGCCACTATGTAGATACTGGGAATCAAAACAGGGCTCTCTGAAAGAGTAGAATGTGCTCTTAACTACTGCTCCAGCCCTCCTAACGTTAATTCTTTGCAAAGATAATAGCATCCCTTCCCTTATAATTAATCAATATCCTGCAGTTCAGCAAAGAGTGGTAGGTCCTCATGATCCACACCCTGTCATTGTTCCTCATTGTTCAATCTCTGCAGATTCTCCTATTGGGTAGAAGATAGTAATTTGGAAGAATAATGGTGAAGATTAAGTCCCTGAAATTCACTTATTCCATTTAAGGCGCAGAATAATCCAGAAATACTAGAAATTTGTAGAACTTAACATTTTTCTCATGTTTACCCATCAAAGAAAAGTTGTAGTCTAAGTGTGAGTTTATATGAATTAGATACACATCAGTTTTCTTTCATTCTTCTGGATAGATAGGATGACCACATTTCTACAACTTTCCAGTTAGATTGGGATCATATGCATTCAGTCTCTGATGAATGAAATGGGGGAAGAAACAGGTTCTTGCAAGGTTGCTAGCTTGACGATAACACCATCTACTCAATTCTCTGTGCTGTGTCTCTTCATTCCATAGAAACTCTGGAGATAACCTGTAGTAGACAATTCTCAGGAAAAGCCTGGATCTCTAAGCCACCACATAGAGAAGGGGCATATAAAGGACTGCTTTTTTATTTGGGGAGGGGGTCATCTGAACAGATGAACTTGAAGCACTGACATCTGAGGGTTATTTGTTGCAACAGCTAACTCTTCATATAAGGACCAATACACTACTTCTATGTACATGAGAGGTTCTTTTGTTCTAAAAACCTTTCACATTATTTTTTTATTAGGTATTTACTTCATTTATATTTCCAATGCTATCCCAAAAGTCCCCCGCATGCTCCCCCACCCACTCACTCCCACTTCTTGGCCCTGGCGTTCCCTTGTACTGAGGCAGATAAAGTTTGCACGACCAATGGGCCTCTCTTTCCACTGATGGCTGACTAGGACATCTTCTGATACATATGCAGCTAGAGACACGAGCTCTGGGGGGGGGGGGGTACTGGTCAGTTCATATTGTTGTTCCACCTTTAGCTCTTTGGTTACTTTCTCTAGCTCCTCCATTGGGGGCCCTGTGATCCATCCAATAGCTGACTGTGAGCATCCACTTATGTGTTTGCTAGGCCCCGGCATAGTCTCACAAGAGACAGCTATATCTGGGTTCTTTCAGCAAAATCTTGCTAGTGTATGCAATGGTGTCAGCGTTTAGAAGCTGATTATGGGATGGATCCCCAGATATGGCAGTTTCTAGATGGTCCATCCTTTCGTCTCAGCTCCAAACTTTGTCTCTGTAACTCCTTCCATGGGTGTTTTGTTCCCAATTCTAAGAAGGGGCAAAGTGTCCACACTTTGGTCTTGGTTCTTCTTCAGTTTCATGTGTTTCACAAACTGTATCTTATATCTTGGGTATTCTAAGTTTCTGGACAAATATCCAGTTATCAGTGAGTACATATTGTGTGAGTTCTTTTGTGATTGGGTTACCTCACTCAGGATGATGCCCTCCAGGTCCAACCATTTGCCTAGGAATTTCATAAATTCATTCTTTTTAATAGCTGAGTAGTACTCCATTGTGTAAATGTACCACATTTTCTGTATCTACTCCTCTGTTGAGGGGCATCTGGGTTCTTTCCAGCTTCTGGCTATTATAAATAAGGCTGCTATGAACATAGTGGAGCATGTGTCCTTCTTATCGGTTGGAACATCTTCTGGATATATGGCCAGGAGAGGTATTGCGGGATCCTCCAGTAGTACTATGTCCAATTTTCTGAGGAACCACAAGACTGATTTCCAGAGTGGTTGTACAAGCTTGCAATCCCACCAACAATGGAGGAGTGTTCCTCTTTCTCCACATCCTTACCAGCATCTGCTGTCACCTGAATTTTTGATCTTAGCCATACTGACTGATGTGAGGTGGAATCTCAGGGTTGTTTTGATTTGCATTTCCCTGATGATTAAGGATGTTGAATATATTTTTAGGTGCTTCTCAGCCATTTGGTATTCCTCAGGTGAGAATTATTTGTTTAGCTCTGAACCCCCTTTTTTAATGGGGTTATTTGATTTTCTGGAGTCCACCTTCTTGAGTTCTTTATATATATTGGATATCAGTCCCCTATCTGATTTAGGATAGGTGAAAATCCTTTCCCAATCTGTTGGTGGCCTTTTTGTCTTATTGGAGTTTAATTTTAACTTTAATTTTAATTTTGAAGAAGTCGCTGGATCTCTTTTTAACTCCTCCCTCTTTAAAAAAGTATTTTACAGCCTTTCTTATTCCATTAATTAAACATCCATGTGGGGGAATCATCTTACAATGAGTTAGGTAGGAGGAGGTTTGAGACACAAAATTTCTCATAAGTGATTAAGTTAGGTTTTAACCACAAAATGATGTTTAAGTATGATGTTTCTTTATTTATTCTCTGTAAGTAAAAAAAGATGAATAATGCCTTGAAAATATGAACAAAGGAGGTCCCACTGAAGCAAAGAAAGCTATTTGAGCAGATTTATTTTATTTTTTTCCAAAAGATGTAATGTATGTACATGTGTGTTCTCTCTCTTCCTCCCCCTCCCCTACCCCACCACAACTACTTCTAAAGTACACTCCATTTCTATTGTCTGAACACATTCTTTCCTAATGGCAAAATAATATTAAACCCTGTGTGCTATAACAGATCTATTGTGAACAATGCTTCAATTAACTGTGCTATGTTGACCTGGAGTCCTTTTGTAGATCTCCAGGAGTGACCTGTCTGGGTCATGTGATAGATTCATTTCTAGTTTTTTGAGGAACCTCCCTACAAGCTGAGTCCTCATATTGAGAACAACTTATACAACAAGTTAATTTGATGGAAAAACAAAGGTCAAGATTCAGAAGTCAACTTTTCCTGTTGCCATCTGCACAGCAGTAACTAAGTACAACAGAAAGTGGTCTTGCCATCTAGGTGTGAGTTCAGTTAACTAGATGCTCGATGATTTTACTTCTCCTTCTGATCATGCAGGAAGGCTGTATTTCAGATAGGAAAACTTCTGAAAGAGCAAATAATGCATTCTTTTTGAATAGTTTTGTGTGGTAAATAATCTGATATCTCTCTGATCAATTCTTTTACATTTTTTTTCAGATCTAGTCCTCTAAGGGCTACTTAAGAACCTTTTCTTCATCTCCAGTCAGCTACCTTTCACATGTCCAGAACAGCTGTTCCAAACTTTATTTGCTCTAAACTTGCTATTTTTCTTGTTCTGTTGACTAATATTCAGGCTGCTTCCTGCTCACAATCTCCACATGCTACCATGTCAGATGGCTTCTATTTTGTCAGTGTGAGAAAATCTTCTCCACTTTCTGGACAGAGATAAATGTGTCTTATGGTCTTGGTCTCACTTCTTGCACTTGGCTTATGACTCTTCTCCTGCACTTTCAGGGTTTCCTTCCATTTCTTCTCCTCTGAAGCCAATCAAGCACCAAAGTCTTTTTGTGCATGGAGAACAAGGTCAGAGCCCTCTCTCTCTCTCTCTCTCTCTCTCTCTCTCTCTCTCTCTCTCTCTCTCTCTCTCCCTCCCTCCCTCTCCCTCTCTTTCTCTCTCTCCCTGCTGTTTTTTGTAATCTCTTATTCTGTGTTAGCAACTATATTGTATGAACATTGTATGAACAATATTTTTAACATTGCTACATGCATTTCTTTGAATTTTGTGGTGATGTGCTTTCTCCCATGGCTACTGTTTTAGGAAGGGCTTCCAGCAACCATCTATCATGTGCTATCCCTCGTGGGGTTCCATTCACATCTCTGTAGTGTTAGATGATACAGTCCCATCTTGAAAACTATCACTTCTTACTGCCTTTGTAAACCTTGTGCTTGCCTTACTTATTTTCTCTCTTTCTTGATTTCTTTTTTTTTTTTTTTACTTCAATAACCTATGAGTTGCTCTTGTCATCATTTTAAATATTATTGGCTAAGGCTCTGCTATTGGCCTTCTTTTCTCTACATTTTTCTTTGTGAATTTTAACTTTCCTTATTTTCACTATAACCTATATGTGAATATTTCCTAAAGTCCCAACGATGAAGATCCAATAACCTGGTTCTCCAACAGCTATCGCTAAACTTGTGTTCAAACTTCAATCTGTTTTCATTCCACTCAAAGTTTCTTTATATCATAACTTTGACAACTTTGTCTTACTTTTAAAATTACTTACATGATCTAAATCTCAGTTTTTCCATTTATGAAATGAAATAATGCTGTTTAGTAGAGTAGAATGCTGGAATAATGAGAAAAACTAGTATTTATTGCATATTGGTTGTGTCCATGTGCCAATAGAGCTAATATTTTTCAAGAATTGTTATTTATGGGAGGAAAGTGAAGTGTGAAAGTGGTTATTGCTACTGCAACTAGGATCCTGGGATTTGAAGCTCACTTTCTTTTTAATTCCATTCTTAGTGAAGCATAGAACATTAGTGTCTATGCCAGATATTGCTTTCCTGGGAGGGAAGAACAGCCATTTTTCCTAGTCTCAGATTCTTGCATAGTTTTAGTTTCCTGTCTCTTCTAAGAATATTCTTAAGCCTGTGAGGGTATGCATGTTGGCATGCCAAGTCTGCAATCCTGAGTTGAGATAAGCGGATTTAGTTTTCATAGTTAACATTTAAATAATCATCCCAAATTAAAAGCTTCTGTGAAAGCGATTGTTCATTTCTCTGGTTACAGCCCATCACCTGACGAAATGAGAGGAGAAAACCACCTGACTGTTTCAAAATTGTGTTGGATACCCAACTCACTCTGTAGCTAGAACTTGACTGAAGTTGGAAAGAATTTGTTCACTTACAAAAACGGATACAGTTAGTACTTGCCTTTCACTATGAATCCTTTACCAGTAACTTCTAAATTGATCCTAGAATATTATGAGATAATTTGAATTTCTTGGTATTTTGTAAAATCTCATCCCTCATCCCTTGTGGGTTAAGTAGCAGCAGGCCCAGTGGGCTCCCAAATCAGCGATACTTAAACTCTTTACTTGTTTTTGTTTGATTTGCATCCCATGTCTAACTTAGTCACTGATACGATCTTTCCAGAAGAAAAAAAAATCATGCAGGCAAGCATGTAAACACAAACAAAATAGTAAATACTATTCAAAGAATGATCAGACTTCCCGAAGCCCACAGTCAACCCTGCTGTCCCAGCCAGCGTTTATCTGTGTAACTGCACTGTCATGCCCAGCGATTATTGTTTTCTCTGCAGACATCTGTTCCCTCTGGCTCTTGAAATCATTCTATTTCCTTCCCTGCAATGATCACTTAGCTTTTAAGGTAGAGGGTGTGATACAAATGTCACAGTTAGAGCTGAGCACTCCAAAATCTTTTGTTCTTTGCAGCAGGTGTGAATTTATGTATTAATTGCCATCCACTACAAAAGAAGCTTCTATGACATATGTGTGTGCATGTGTGTATGCATATATATATACATATATATATATACATATATATATATCATATGTGTGTCATTTATATATCATGTATGTCATGTATATATACATATACATACACACACATATACATATCCATATCATATACTTACATACACACACAAAAGCTTATGGGACTGTTTATTACTATGTCCACCTAGTTGAGTGGTCGTACTATGCTCTCCCCTATGGCCTGCTCCTCAAGCTGTAACCTATGTCTGATACTGCTGATACTGTTAACTGGGCCAAAAACCTGTACCAGACATAGGTTATAGCTTGCAGAGCAGGCTTTAAATCTGATCAGAAAGTGTTTAACTACTTCCAAAACATTTGTGCCATTCTGGCACCAGTAGTTCTCTCTTGCTAGACTGTATCTCACGGGGTACAGAGCCAGGTAAAAGTACTGTTGACTTTTGTCTTTCAGTAGCCTGCTTAGAGACTTCCAGCACTATGGATGATGACCAATGTGGATAAAGCTTCTTTATAGGAACCAGCTCGATTTCTCCATTTTTTATGACTGAGATATGTGGGACTTTGGGAAATAAGGTTTCACCATTGTGTTCTGGAGGGTGATCAAGAGTAATGGTGATAGCCTGTAACATTTGGAATATTTATCTATGGGCTTACCAACTCAAAAAGAGGTAACATACTTGGAACTGGGATTTTTGATAGTTTGTGGTATCTGGGGGAGCCAGTGTATCCCCCCACCATTGTCGGGTAACTCCATTTAAAACACATATCATGACATGATGATGATGATAATATTAATATATGCATGGAAGCTTCTACAATAGTAGGTTTCCACACAGCATTTTCAGAGATCTTTGGTGTTGGTCTTCCTGGGTCTGGATTACCTCATTCAGAATAATTATTCCCAGCTCCATCTATTTACTTGCATATTTCATAGTTTCATTTTTTTCAGCTGAATGATATTCACTTATGTGTGTGAACCACATTTTTATTAGCCACTCGTCTATGGATAGACATCTAGGTTGTTTCCATTCCTGGAAATTGTGAGTAAGGCAGGAATGAACATGAATGAATAGGCATCTCTGCAGAAGAACATAGCATTCCTTGAGACTATCCCTAGGAGCAGTATTGCTAGATAATCTGGTTGATCTATTTCAATAATAACAAGAGACCTTTACATTGATTCAACAGGGTCTGCATCAGTTTGCATTGCCAACAGCAGTGAAATGCTGTTCCTCTTTGCCCATGGCCTTGCCAGCATTTGTTGCCTCTTACTAATATTAGTCACTTGAGTGGGGTAAGATAAAAATCTCAAAATTTTTTAAATTTGCATTTCTATGATGGCTATGCATAAAATTATTTAACCAAACTCCTCAATCCTTTGTGTTTCTCTGAAGAAATTTTATTCTCCAATTGAAACTTTTCTTGGCATTTATTTATTTTTTAGTTCATTATGCATTAGAAATAATAACCCTTTTAGATATATAGCTAAGAAAGATATTTTAGTATTCTGTAGGCTGCTGGTTCACTTAAATGATAGTGTTCTTGGCTCTGCAGGATTTTTATGCTTATTAGTTTTAATTTTTTTAGTTTCATCATGTACAATTCAACAATTGTTTATTTAATGACTGTGCTACTGGTTCCCAAAGTTCTTTCTCCTTTATTGGATTCAGAGTATTAGATCTTGTGCAGAGGGCTGTGACCCATTTGGAGTTCAGTTTTGAGCAGGATGAGAGACTAGAATCTACTCATTTGGCATCAAGGAATTTGGGGATTTGCATATGAGTAGATAATGAAGTACTTATTTTACATTCCTTTTTGGAGAGATGTATCTTTATTTAAAAAAAAACAACAACATATAATCATTGTACTTTAAGAATTAACAAAAAACCCCAAATAACAATATAACCATAGAAAAACAAATTTACAAAATGCTCTAATAGCCAAGAAGGCTTTTGTCTTATTTATTTCATGGCTTGGTGGTTTCCAAAGTATGTTTTTTGTTTTGTCTAAATAAATTATAATATTTCTGCTTCACAATAGGTGGCCGTCCAATTAAGGTTAACTTCAAAGCTTCTTACAGATGTAGTCATAAAGCACCTATCACTTGTAGACAAACAATTTCAGTTTTCACAGACTTCTGTTGGTATAGAATAAATCTAATGAGAAAATTTAAAAATAAATGTAAATGATGCATATGTTACTTGTCCTTCTTTAATGAATATGGTTCTCTTTTGCTGCCCTGCATTATTGAAAAACAATTTCTAATTCCAAGCTAATGGTATCATGCCAGGCTTTAGAAAACGGCTCAATAGAACTTTCTAAAATAAAAAGAAGACAGAAGAAGAAGAAGAAGAAGAAGAAGAAGAAGAAGAAGAAGAAGAAGAAGAAGAAGAGGAGGAGGAGGAGGAGGAGGAGGAGGAGGAGGAGGAAAGGGCAGGAAAAAAAACCCATAGGGATATTAAATGCTAGCTCATATTTTAGCATGTACTATTGGAGCAGCGATTCCAGTGAGTCTGTAAGATTTTGATGCTGTATTTTTTTTGCATATTTTGTGTGTTGTTAGTTCTGATCATGGATTTATCATATCTGAAAGAAGAGGAAGTCTAAATACAGCACTTTTTCATATCTACTTTCAATGTATGTCACTAACAAACCCACTCTGTCTTATATGTTGGTATTTTTATCTGACATTTAATAAGTTCTTAGCATGTCCATGCATGATGTTTAATTTGTATCATGCCAGTAAAATTTCTTAGTGACTCTGTGGGATGATGCTGTACTTTCTTCAAGAAAAGAAATTAAAACTCAGGAAGATAGTGTATAAAATACAAGGCCAAACAGCTAAAGGCAGCATTATGGTTTGAATGTAGCTCTTACAGATTCAGATCAAACATTCATATTCATTGTAACCTACTAGAGATTTTGACCACAAATATGACAAATTTTGTAAGCTCTTCTTCATGCTTTGACTTCAGTCATTGTTTTCTTTATTTTTTAAAGGGATAATAGTAACATAGAAGATAAAATAAAGCCGACACATTGGAGTTGGACAAAATAATCCAATAGAAGGAAAAGAGCGCAAGAGAAGGCACAAGAATCAGAGATCCACTCATTTGCTCACTCAGAAATCCTGTAAAAGCACTCAACTGGAAACCATAATATTTATCCAGTGGTCCTGGGAGAGATCCATGCAGGCCCTCTGCATGTTGCTTCAGTCTTTATGAGTTCATATAACTTTGTTCAGTTGAATTTCAGGGAATTTTTTATGTTCTCCCTTGGTTCTTAAACTTTACCTCCTCTTTCATGAGGTTCCATGAACTCTGAGGTGAGGGATTTTATAGAGACCTTTCACTTAGCACTGAGTGTTCTAAGGTCTCTCACCCTCTATATAATGTCTGGATGTATGTATCTTTTTCTGCTCCCATCTGGTGTAGAAAGAAGCTCCTCTCATGATGGCTGAGCAAGGCAACGATCTATGAGTAAAGCAGAATGTTTTCATATATATACATACATACATACATATATATATATATATATATATATCCTTTAATACATGCAATATACAAAAATGAATATAGTTAATAAAGAATATATAACCTTTGAGGACTATGGTTCTCATGTGTTGCCCTGCATTATTGAAAAATAATTTCTAATTCAAAGCTAATTATATCATGTCAGGTTTTAGACAAAAAGGATCTAGGTCCCTAGATTATCTAGTCTTTAGTTCTTGGTCACCCAAGCAGTATCCTGAATAGTTTCCATCTCCTGGAGTGGGTCTTAAGTTATTCCTGTAAGATTTGTGCCACCATTACCTTAGCATATCTTGTAGGACACTATTGTAGATAAAAGGGTTTGTGGTTGTCTCGGTGTTCATGTTTCTCTTTTGGTTTCATGCAGAGTATCTTCCTGTACCATAGATACTAGATCCCACACCAAAGATTCTAGAACATAGGGTTGAAGTCTCTGTGTAGGCAGCAGCTCAACTTCCCCATGTTCAATGAGTTGTATAGGTGTTGTCTTCAGAGATGGGGCTTTACTGTAAGTTGGTGGAGAGCAACCGCTAGTGTTGGCAACAATCTAAGTTGTTTGGGGATTGTAATGGGATCTCTTTGGCCAAGAACTCAATAGCAGTACAGGAAGCTTCATTTGGTAACAAGAGATGGCTAGTTGGGATTCTATCTCCTGCATTATTTGGCAGTTTCATTTTGAGTGCCTTCATTTACGTATTTTAATTCTATACTACCTCTCAATGGCCCCTTAATTTTAGTTGTCTCTTTCATAGTCCTCTCTCAACTTGATCCTCTCATTCCAGCCACATCCCAACCACAACTATCTTTTCCATTTCCCTTTCCTAAAACAATCGATCTTTCCCCCATTATTTTATGAAAACTTTGCTTTTCTAGGCTTCTCTTCACCTTTTCTCCTCAATACAGATAAGACACTTCTTCTGAGAATAGATACAGATGTTAAAAGACATGAGGTAAGTGTTCATTTTTTGAACATGTCATTGACCAATATTTTCATTTGCTACAGGCCTCTATTTCTGGAATTGTGGCTCTTATGTGAAATAAAAGGTTCTCCAGGTGTCAAGAATATTTGTTTTCCTTTTCTCTGGTCAAATGAATAGTTGTTTTGTTTTTCTGTGTCTCTAATATATGGAAACCACCTTCTTCATCACAGTTAGGTAACAGTTAAATTATCAGGTAAAGGAATAGGAGAAAGACACAAGCATCACGTTTCTTATGAGTACAATCAGGTACTAAAGAATATAAAGAGTATCTCTAAGAAGAGTATCCTTTGATAATGAAAGTTAAAATTAAACAAACATCAACTCATTTCACTTAACACTGACTGCCAATACCTCAAGGGCAGAGTTTAATTTATGATTCCCACAGGAAATATGAACATTGAAGGGAAAATGGGAAGACTAAGGGGATAAATTATCCATATGCACATATCTTTTCAACCTATCAAGGGTGCTCTCCTCACCTGTGTTGGAAGGATACAGTTCAAAATAAGAGGTGAAAAGCTTGAAGAACACAGGGAACAAAACTGATGTACCAGAGAATACTTTTTCTGACCAACATGGATTGTTAAAATAGTAAAAAGATTAAAGTTAGCCAAATTAAAGATGTGCATATCACCAATAGAAATATAACACAAATTTAGTATGTACAGAGCAAATGGCAAGTACAATAGTCAATTCAAAAGTGAAAAATGAGGCTGGGCATGTAGTGAAGAATGACCCTCTCTAAAATGGGCACTGGAGAGGCAGAGGAAAGCAGAACTCTGAAGTCCAGGCTAGTCTCATATACACAAAAAAATTCCAGGCCATCCAGTGCTGCAGAGCGAGATCTCATTTTAAAAAAAAATAAGTTTTCACTAGTCCAGAGGCCTTTCTCTAGAGATACATAAAAGTGGTCAGTAAAGTTACTTACTATATTTCTACTACCTATTGCCAGTTTTTATTAGTATTTTCTGAAATTGTACAATCTACTTCGAATATCTCAAAGCAGGAAATATTAAAAAATGATTCCTTAGATGCTTCTATTAAATATTTGAAAGATAGTAGCTTTCTGACTTGTCCTAAACTGTTCAACAGAGCACACATTTTAAGGGCAAAGCAAAGCACTACACACACACACACACACACACACACACACACACACACACACACGGTCTGTTTCTTTTGTCAATTGCTTATGATCCTAAAAGGAGTCATAGAAAATTGAAGAATAAGAGAATAGACCTCTTCTTTTGTTGTAGGAGAGAGATAAAAAAAAAAGTTAAGAGGGGCATAATAGCTGAAAGTTGAGATTTGGCAGACACGATGATATGATCTGGTTTTCAATCAGTCTCCAAATGGAGAACTTAAAGACCTCCACCTGACATCAAATAGAAATGACCCCTTGGTCATGTAGTCAGTGTTCCCAAGCTCAGGATGCCTTGCAATAGAAGATTTTTTTTTTTTTTTTACTTTTTCGTTCTTCATAATGCTCTCCTGATTCCCTCTATTGCTTTAAGTCAAAGTCAATATAGCTCAATGAAACAAGGCCATGTACTAGAAAGAATGTTAGATTAATATAGAATATTTTTGAATATGAATATCCCATTTCTTATTCCTCAAATCATAGAACAAATACCTGTAAGCATTCAGTTTGTATGTTTCCTATGAAAATACTCCTTGGAATATTGCTGTGTGTGAGAAAGTTTTCATCTAAATAGATATTACATGAAGGCAAATACACACCTCTTTCTGGTATAAAGACTGAACTAATTTTTAATCGAGTTTACTAGAACCCAACAATGAGGAGTAAATATAAGAATGTGTAAGGAGTCTGAGTCAAACCCAACATTCCTGTCTCCTGTATTACATTCAGATGAGTTTTGTTTTATTGCTTTAGTAAAAGATATTTCCCTCCAAGAAGGTATAGGGGATAAAGACTTATATTTTGGAATTATTGGACATGAAGTTTGGTCTACCTACCTCAGTCAGTGAGCATGAGGAAAGAACTTTACTATTTTTATAAATATTTGTGTGTATGCATGTGTGTGTGTGTGTCTCTGTGTGTAGTGTGTGTGCATACACATGCATGTTTGCACCACATGTATGCAGGTGTCCCTGGAGCTGCAATTACACTTGGTTATGAATCACTACATGAGGATACTGGACACCAAAGTCAAGTCCTTGGAAGAGCAAGTGTTCTTGACTACCGAGTCATCTCTCCAGCTCTTTACCTCTTGTATTTTATAGTACTCCTGCCTTCCCCACACTGCTGTGAAAATAAGATGATATACATCATCACTCTCCAGAGTGGCAAATAAAAAATTTTCAGTGAATTTTGGCATTGTTTTCATGAGCAGAAATTTACTTTATCCTAGATACTATGAAAGATGGATGTTAGTCATGAGTGTAACTAGCGTATGAAGCTTCGACATAATGACTTGGCAAAGAGCTCCAGACTAATTAATAGATAATGGGGATTTACCACTCAGGTCATTTGGCTTTAACTTCTACTAGTACATACCTTTCCAGATGAACCATGTATTAGACATTTTGATGCTATATGGAGTATACTGTTAGTGATCTATAGAAAGTGGGACTCCTTTATTCTCATTAATCTCCTACATGACTCAACCTTGAAGAGGTTAAAATTGTATTCTTTGGTGATAATGAAGTCACTGCCCTTGCTGAAACAGATCAGTTGGGAGAATTTTAGGTCTACATGAGTAGTGGGTACAGAGAATGGCAGATATTATGCCTGCTTTTCCAGAGTTAGCTTCACATAGAGCTTCTTATCTGTAACAGAGAAACCAACATCTGTATTTATAAAAGTGTAACTTAAAGGATATTGTGACTAAGTATGTTGCTGAAGAACACAGACTGGTAAACACTGATGGGGGAACCTTGTCATCAAAGGGAAGAGTCCACCACAATTCTTTTTTTCTTATTTATCTTTATTTGTTATTGTTTGATAGAGTTTGGACAAGTTCTTTTCCCTCTCTCAACCCTTTCCTGATCCTCCCAACCTCCCTACTCACCTAACTTCATGTTCTCTCTCTCCAAAAATAGAACCATATCCCAAACCCTCAAAACCCCCAACTGAACCAAACAAACAAGACTAAAAAATACCCAAACAAAACAAAGCAAAACAAAACAAAACAAAAAACACACAAATAAAACATGGAGTCTGTTTTGTGTTGGATATCTACTCTTGGACACAGGACCGTCCCTTGAGTGTGCTTGGCATACCCAGTGACATCTCACTAGGGAACATCGATCTTTCCTTTCCCAAAAGGTATCAATTGCAAACAGCTTCTTGATTAGGAGTGAGACTTTGTGTGCATTTCTTCTTCTGTGTGCTGGGTTTTGTCTGGTTTTATGCATATATTTATGGAACTGCAGCATGTGCTAAACTAAGTTTTGTATTGTATCAGAGCAACACTACCTAGTAATTTCTCAGATCATTTCAGTGCTGTCCAGTGATATACAAATGTCAGACCCCTCTGCTGTGTAATGGTATAATAGAAATTAAGGGGTAACAGTGGGTAAGTTCAGGATGGTAATCCTATTCAATGTTTTTTGTTATTTTTCAAGTGTTAGAAAGCTTCCATTCAAACTAGAGACTAATAATATCTGTTCTATGACAGTTATAGCAGTTGTGAATTTGTGGCTTCAAGTTTCAGCTCCATTCACTAACACATTCCTTGTGCTGCTAACATCTATTATAATGCTACCTTTCACTAAATTCTTTTCTTTTTGTTTTGGCCTAAAAACTATTGCATGTAATTTTTCTCCCTTCAACAGTCTTAGAAATGATATTTTATCTAAAAATGCAGGATATGAATTATTAACAAAACTGTGTGTGCTGCATGGTCTGATCCTGTCTCTAATAACCTTCAATGAACTCAAACTCTAATAACCACGAGAAGAAAATAATGACACCTCCGACTAACTAGAAATGCTGGCCTGGGATTCATCCCACTGGTGAGTAGGCTGCAAAGCAAGCTTGAAGTCACCTTCCCACCTTTCCCCACTTTGTTTTTCTCAGTCATATAAATGGAGGAGATGTCAGATCTGTGTCAGAGGGTTCCCCTCTAAATGCCTCTGAATATCTGTTACAGAGGCTCCTTGCATTTCAGTTCAATCCTTTCTTTAGATCACACAGGGAAAAAAGTCAAATGCAAGATGAGAATAGTCAATCGACAGGAAAAGTGCTCAGAAACCATGAGGCCAAATGTACCCTAGAAACCCTTTGGTCTTTTAGGCAGGACACAGTTTTGAAGTTCAAGGGCAGAGTCCTTGTGTTAAAAGGTGAATATTTTCAAAGTTTAAAAAGCAGCATTCTTTCACATGTTTTTAATGCCCCTGCAAAGCTCCAATGGCCCAGAAAAGGAAGCAAAGGGTGCTTTTTAGTCCTCATTTCTCATTCTAGTTGTCTTTGTTACTAAGGTGGAGCCACAGCAGAGGTTAAGAGAGTGCCCTCTTTGAGGTGCCCCTGTAGGAGAAGGGCCTCATTGCCAGGAATTATAGCCCTGACATGAGAACAGCAGATATTGGAATATGAATCCTAAACTACTCAGTGCAGGACTGGGGTTGAATATGCGATGTCCTCAGAACAAAGGATGTAGAAATAGGGCCAGGGCAGATGGTGAAGTCAGAGATGGATCAAAATTTGCCCTTCTGACAAAATCATGTTGCTCTGAAAGTCATCATAAGACTCTCATGAGAGTTGACATTATGATTTCTTGCCCTAAGAGAACAATTGAGGCAAAATTCTGGGAACAGAAGTTGACCTTACATAGCTTTTTTTTTTTTTAAATAAAAATCTAAGTACACAGCAAAAATGACTATTTGATGTTCTCTCTGAGCAAATTACTTCTAAGATAATGATGAATTGATTCTCCAGGCAAAGGGGAAATAGACAGGTATACAGAAAAAGAGAACAAAACCAGAAAGAAAATATAGATAAAAGGGTCAAGTTGAATGGGAGGGAAGGATTGGGAGGTGAAGGTCAGAAATAAATGCTAGCTCAAAATGATGCTGTTCAATTAGATTTTTAAAAGTATAATAAAACAAATAAATACATGCTTTATATTTTTGAATCTAAAATGATAGAGGGGAACCTATCTTTTGGCACATGAATACCTGTATAGTTATGTATACATGTTTTGACATACTCACATAGACTTTTCAAAATCATTCTGTCTGTGGCATGAGGGTAGGTGGTAACTCAGATGGAATACTGTCTTCTCTTTTAACTGTTTGAATTTTCTTTTTGAAAAGTTTGTTTAAATGCCAGAGCTTCAGTACAGCAAATGTTTCTAAGATGGTTATGGGAATATTTCTATCTTCTCTGGTGTGGGAACTTAAAGGGGATAGATATTCTTTTTCAAAATTTCAACTTTTTTGCATCTACTCTTGGCCTGGTACATATAGAATCTCATATTCTTGTTCTTACTCAAGTACATAGCACCTTGGGGAAGCAAAAGGAAGGTAGTGGAGTCACTGACTCCACCGAGTATGGCTTAACATTCAGTTCCTTGGTTAACCTCTCTTTCAGGGTTACACTATATTCTGCAACCCTGCTTGGGCAAAGGGTAAGGACAACAGCTTTCCTAAGCAGAAGTGTTTCATCTATTTGTTCCTTGATAACCCCTGGACTGACCTGTTGGGCAGCTAGAATCAAGAGAAAAGTGAGAGGCTTCTGAGATTACCAAGATCATATTAAGTAACATTAATTTTATTAATAGATGTGGTAAGTCATAGATATTACTTCAATATACCCAAAACTAGATTTTAGAAGGTAGAGGTAAAGAAATGATGCCTTTAGTGCTATGGAAGTCACTGATTGATTAAAAAAGCTTTAAGTAATGAACTGAGAATAACTCCTCCAGGAATATCCAGGGCTAATTTCTACAAAATGTCTACTAGCCACATTTTTGGTACTTTACGTGAACTCAGTATTAGTGTGTGTTTGCTTTTGTTTAACATACATGAGGACTTTGAGGGTAGAGTCATCAAACACATTACAGGACAACAATTCAGTGTTAGATTTAAAAAACAAAACAAAACTGGAGACTAGGATGAGTCTTGGATTTTATAAGACCCTGGAATTCCTTAGCTCCTAAGATTGATTTGCTAAGTGAGAATCTGTATTTCCACATTGCCAGTCCCATCTAGTTTTTGTATAAGTGATTTCTATATGCTATATTTTTCTGGGAACAATTCAAGGTAGAAGAAAGAATTTATTAGGGAGCATTTGAGGAGTACTGAGACAGAAATGAAAATGGTTGGCTGATTGCAAATGCATTGTACAGAGTTTGAATGGGGGATGCACTGACAATATAGGACCTTGGCTGTAAGGCTCCTATAACCAAGGAAACTGAGAATGGAAGATGCCCACTAACCGATCTTTTTGTACCTGGGCAGTGTCTTTTATTCATCTGGGGGAGATTTTAATAACATCTTGTTTTCTCATTTTCAATTAATATATTTGGAATTTCTAGTAATATTTATTTATCATTATTTGTAAAAATATGAACATTCTAATCTTTGCACAAGATTAAATGATAAGTGGATAAATCAAGATCCTGAAAGTCATTGTAACTAAGATACAATGTATTTTCTGTGAGAGTGATCTTGATGGTTTCACTAGTCTTTGGTTATTCCATGGAACTTTTATGCATCTGAACCTCAGTTTTTAAAATATTAATTCTCAAAACTACTTTTATTTGCTTATTTTTCCTTTTATTGGAAATAGATTCCTTCCTCATACAGTATGTTGAAGTAGAAATTTCTCCGTTTATTTGAGACTCAGTTGTATCATGTGATATTTTTTCTGGAAACTGTCTTAGGAGAGTATGCTTTTGCTGAAGCAGACACGTGGGATGATAGTTTGCTAAGAACAGACACGTGGTGTTTTTCTGAAGGCAGCCTGGAAAAAGGGCATGTGATGTTTTGCTAGAGCAGATTCTTGAGAGAACATATGATGCTTGGAAGGGATATGAATATAGCCCAGGGCACAGTGGACAGTGCTGGGTGGTATTGGTACATCTTACCATTCTTAGTTGGTTATAGTTTGTCATGATTTCATATACAGAAATACACCAAAAAACTTCTGGCAGTGTTCTGGAAGATTCTTGCTACTTTCTTTGATTCAGGCTGATTGGTAGAGGTTTATTGTTTCTTCTGGGTTGATCTGCCATTAATGACTCTTGAATGATGTTCCTTGTGTCGCCATTGCTGATTCATGAATGGTGTTTGCTAGTGGACCAATCTGCTGCTGCTGACCCATGGGAACTGAACTGCTGATGTCCTCACAATGCAGATTGGATTTGCTCCAAAGAAATATTTCTAAACAGGTCCACATCCTCCTTTGCTCTATTAAACTTTCCTTTCCACTACCTCTGGTGGGTTGTGGGGTAGAAGGGACATTAAAGCATTTAAGAACCCTTGTTAAAAGTACATTTTGAGAAATCTAAGCCTACAATATGTCCCAATTACAGTTTTCTTTGCCTCTTCTTCTGGCATTTCCTTCCAATCTCTCCTTCCAAGTGGATCTACTGCCTTTCTGTCTCTCATTAAAAGTGAGCAAAAGTCTGAGATAGCAACAAAGTACAACAAAATGAAGTATAATAAGATAAAACAAAGTCATCACATTGAAGTTGGACAAGGCAAAAAACAGAAGGAGCTTAGTGTAAGAGAAAGTACAAGATTGAGAGACCCACTCATTGACATACTCTGAAATCTCATAAAAAACACTAAACTGAAAGCTATCCTATATACTCAGAGGACCTGGTGCAGATCTGTGCAGGCCCTGAGCTTGCTGCTTTGGTCTCTGTGAGATCATATGAGCTTTGCTCAGCTGATTTAGAGGGACTTGCTTTCCTGGTAACCTCCATACCCTCTGCCTCTTACACTCTTTCTGTCTCCTCATTCATGAGGTCTCCTGATCTATGATGGGGGGAATTTGATGAAGATACCATGTTTCGAGCAAGTAAGACATGGATTCATCAGCATAGCCGAACCACTTTTTCACTACCCCTTTTTCCTTTTTTTGTTTTGTTTTGTTTTGAAAAGACCAGTAATATTTGGTTTTACCCTAGGTTCCTGTGCTATCTAGTTTCTGCTTCTTGCTTACCCAAACAGTGTCAGGTTTGAGTTTGGGGTTTTACCTCCTGGAGTGGGCCTTATGTGAAACCACACATTGGTTGGTTACTCCCACAAGCTTTGTGCCATCATTGCCCTAGCATAAACTTGCAGATCAAAAGTTTTGTGGTTGTATTAATATATATGTTTTGCTTTGATAATCTGTGAAGTACCATGTCAAATATACTAGCACTTAGGAATGAAGTATCACATTGTATCCACATCCCAGAAACAGAGAGTGAACAGAAGTAGGTCAGATAATAAGGCCACAAGGCCCACATTCAGTACATCATTTCCTCTAGGAAAGCTCCACCTCCTGAAGGCCCCACAAACCTTCCCAAACAGTACTGCCAGCTGGAGACCAAGTGTTCCATCATGCGAACCTATAAGGGACATTTTTAATTCACAACTGATGGTGTTAAGCAACACTTAAGAATATGACTTCTAGGGTCATAGAAATCTATATTATCATACTCTAGGTAGGAGTCTGAAGAGTTTCTCTATGTAACATGAGAATCAATGTTTCTACATACAGATTAAATGGTGAGATGTTTATTCCAGATGTATTCCAGGCAGATGGTATGCTCAATGACTGACTATTATTAGACTGACTTAGATTATTAGAAAATCCAGGACCTGCACTACATTGATACTGTGCTCATTTTACCAATCCACTCATTAAGCAGTCACAACTTCCCTTTACACAAGACCTTTCCCATTGTAGGGTCCTTGTTGGAGCTTGCAACCTTAATACTGGGGAATGGTTTCAGGCAGCGGCTGTTACTTCCAGAAGTGGGTCTTACCAGTGTGCTTGCAGATGCCGCAGGGAGATATCACATGTCTCCACAGTACTCGCTGGATGGAGATTGCTTTCACAACACCCATGAAGAACAGTCTTCACTCATTTCTTTATCATATTTTCTTTTTTGCATATTAGTACAATGCCTGTGGCTAGGTAAGAGAAATATGTGATGGGGATTAAACCCTTCGCTTAAGTTTTTTTTTCTTCTATTTCTGATCATTAGAGAGGAGTCCTTTTATAGATTCAGTCTCAGATGGGAAGCCCCATGAATAGCCAAGCAGCAGGGCAAATCTGCTGATTATATCTTAGTTTGCTCCATCCTCCCTTACCTTCTACCCTCATTCAAACTTATTTCTCATTTTTATTACATTTTAAAACATTTAAATTGTTTTTATGTGTATGAGTATTTTTCTGTATGTATGTATGTATGTATGTATGTATGTATGTATGTATGTAAGTATGTGTATCACATGAGTGCTTGATACCCACAGAAGAAAGAAGGGGGATTAGGATTTCCCTAGAACTGGAGTTTCAGAGAGTTGTGAGCTGCCACATTGGCACTGAGAACTCAAGTCCTCAAAGTTCCTTTTATAGATTTTTTTAAAAAGATTAATATACAAAATAATGGATTTTATTATGGGAATTTCATAATACTTTGTTTTAATTGATCCTCTTTCCTCACTCTTCTCCACTAGCCCCTTGCTTCTCTCCTGCTGGTCTGCTGCCTCTCTCTATTAGTGCCTCTGCTGTTTTCATGGACACTCTACTACTCTTGTTCAACTCTGAACCTTAATACATGGTTATTTGTTCCATGAATGGGATATGACAAAAACTGGGAAAGTTGTTGCTGGATAAATATTTATCACACACACGATAACTGAAAACAGTTCTATGGGTGAATGGTGTTGGCTGGAAAATAGTGGTCATGTATTTCATGTCACTCTATGCACAGTTAGCAATAGTTAAAATGGCAATGCTTATGCAGATTTTATTAAAAAAACATACAAATAGAAACCAGTTTATTTGTGGTTTCTCACATTAGTCTTCTGAGTCTATAATACATCACTAGTGTGGTTCATTGTATGAACTTTAGTAATATAAATCTGAGCATGCACCCATACCCCAAACTTCACTAACAGCCCTTCAGGGACTTTCTTATTTTCTAGATAAAGTTCAGCTTTCTTGGATCACTGGAAGTATTTTATTTCTGACCCCCTCAGCTGCTATGAGTTGAACAGCCTTTGACATGTTTCTACTGCCATTGTGTCTTAGCACACTGTAGCCCAGAACCAACAGGATCAAGGACTCTAGACTGAAATTGCCTTAATGTCTTTTGTCATAGTGATGAGAAAAGCAAATACTATGTAGGGATAGTGTTGAAGACATCTTAGTGAATCAGCAAAGATGAGATTGCCAAAGATAAGGTTTTCCAGCATGGATTGACCAAACACTAGGGTTTAGTATAACCTGTTCCACTGTCTAGTCAAACTTAGTGACAGGCTAGTCTAGCCTTTCAGATCTTTAAGTGTCCTGATTGGTAGAGATTTCCAATAACCACTGAAGCATGTTAGCTCTGTGGAAGAAATGGAGGCTATCTTGGTACTCACTTTATATTTCAGTTCTTTTCTTCCATTTTCATATTAAACTGGATCACTTGTCATGGGGATCCTTTGTCTTCAATTCTGTGCCAAACTTAATAGGTACCTCATGAATAGAGTGTTTCTGTCTTTTTTTAAAAATCATAGATAAGAGTTATATGGTAAAAGAAAAGTTTAGAGATTCATTGGCAGTAATATTTCTAGACTTGTGGTTTGTAAGGAAGTGAGGGAGTTAGGCAATACAATTCCTTAATATTTTAGGTCATGAGACAGAGATTGACAGCAAGACTTAAGCCAAGGTGACTCAGTAAATCAGTAAGTAGTTCCTGTCTAGAAGCCATGCTTCTACATTTCCTGACATTCCATTATGCCTTCATTGTTTGTCATTCAGCTTTCTTAGATTCAAATGCCATTAGATATTAATGTTCAAATGACCCACTCACTAAGGAAATGCTTTTATCTATCTTTCTGCTCCTGTTGGGCTGGCCATCAAGCAACATAACCTCTAAGTGCCCAGGATGATGGCTGTATGACAATGACTTATTGAGCCTGTTTTGTGGATTCCCCTGAGGGTCAGAACAATGAGTATTGCCTGGAGAGATTCCCTGAGCATTTTGGCTACAGAGATTCAATCCAAAATATTGAAATGAGGCACGTGGCCAATGTTTATTGCCTGCTTAGCCAAGGAACCTTCAGAGTACTTATTACCAGGAGGCTTTTCATGATCACTACCATCCCAGTAAAAAAGGGAATTCATTTGAGAAATCAACCCTTGGGCTCAGTAAACAAAAACACAACCACATCCAGGAGCCTAGGTTTCTTTTGCCAAAATCTTTCCCATAGTCAGGCATACACCCAAAGAAACCCTGGTTCCAAGCCAGTTTAAGGTTTGTAGAAAGAACATTCAAGCTTCTTGTCTTTTAAGTCCATCCTTCCTCTTGTAATTCCTTTAAGGAAATCTTAATAGAAGGAGTTTATAGTTTTGGTATTCCTGAATCTATTGCATTCCAAAGTTCCTAGATTTTGGAAGACTGATATACAGAATATTTCTAGTGAAATACTCTGATTCAGTCAAGATTCCAATATTGCAGCGAGGACTCTGAGAAGGCCCAGAGCTGTTCAGAGTCAGCGAGCCATTTTCTGGATGTCAGGATCACTCTTTGAACTAGAATTGGCTGAAGCTCTTCAAACTCTACTGATTCCTCTTTTTTCACTTATATTTCATTGCAGAAACATATTCCTAAATTGCAGACAGTTGAACTTTTCCAATGCATAGATGACATGTAAACTCACATGAGAGACATCTTGTATTGAAAACTTCTGCTGACATTTTACCAGTAGGAACCAGGATAGTGGAAACCTGCACACTTGTGTGACATATCCTCCCTGAAAGGTCGGTATGGGCATGGGCCAGTAGGTGACAGTACTGTGCTTTGCCTTCTGCTGTAATCATGTTCTTTATTTTTAAAAGATGTGTCTTCTAAGCTTCTTTTATCTCTGGTTATAAAGTTGTTCTCTCTAGGGAAAATACAGGCAGGGATATGTAATTTTTTGTTTTTAAATTCATGAATTTTTTCAGAGGACTTAAGACCCACTCAAGAGAAGGAAAACCATGTCTGTTAGCCAACTTCCCAGGGAAAATGAGGTTATAGGCCTTAGAAAACAATCTTTGACAGCCATTTTCTAGACTAGCACAACTACTTACTATGTCTAGTCTTACCCTTATACACACTGATGATGTAGCTACCACGCATCATCAAAGAAATCTTTTATAGTAAATGGAGACCATCACAGAAAACAACTAGACACAATGCAGAGTTCAATGAACAGAGTGGACCCAGCCCCAGTGGATACTCGACGTCACATCTCCTGCATCTATGGTTCAGGAAACCATCATTAAAGAGGGGCCAGAAAGATTGTAAGAGCCAGAAATATAGGGAATCTTTTGTGCAACACTCTGTCCTAGAAATGGCTGCATAAACAAGACCAGCAAATAGCAATATGAATAGATGTATTAATGTGAAAAGGAGAAAATTTCACATGTTGCCTTCCTAAATAAAGAACAATAGGCAAGTATTTACTGGTGGGAGAAGGAGAATTAGCTTCTCCCAGAGATGAGTCCTTATTGCTTGTTCATTGCAGAGTGATCAACCTGAAACCTAAAATGCTCACTAAAAGTGGACTAAGGAGGTTGTATTTGTATATATTTGTGCATACATACACACACACATACATACATACATACATACATACATGTGCAAATATACATAATAGGTGGGAGGTCCTGGAGAGAAGAAATAGAGGGATAGAAACAATATATATCTATTTCAATAAAAACACTTGAAAATAAACAAAATACCAAGAAAAGAATGTACACATATATGTCTATTCATGCACTCTGTATATACCACTAAAAACCAACACCTATTGTAATTTAAAGATGAGGAAATTTATTAGAAAGAGATGTCCTTAAGATTATAGGAAGCTTAAGAGACAAATAGAATAACACATTTCAGGACAATGAAAAATAGTTTCAGAAAATGAAACATATTAGGTCAGATAGAAAAATGTATAAAAGTTTTAGAGTTTGAATGGGAAATGTATCTTCCCACACCAATGTATTGAAGGCGTATTCTCCCTAATAGTGGTGCAACTTTGTAAGAGTTAGACATACTTGGAAGAAGCAGGTCACTAGAAGTATTGGGGACTGTATCTTATTCCTTGGCTTCTTTAGGCTTTCTATCTCTCATAGGGGAGCACTGTCTGACACATATTCCCACTGACATGATGTTCTCCCTCATCATGGTTCCAAAATCAATAGAGGCAAGGAATATAGATTGATATCACTGAAACCACGAGTTAAAAGGAAATGGTCCCCTCCTCTCTGTTTACCCACAATGTCTATTTTATTTCCTATTCTCAGTGATATTCATGAGTCCTGTCTTGAGCCCTCCTTTTCACTTAGCTTCATTGAGTCTGTGAATGATTAGCCTTTACTCTATGGCTAATCTCTACTTATAAGTGAGTAAAAACCACATTTGTTTTTCAAGGTCTGGATTACCTCACTCAGGATGGTCTTTTCTAGTTCCACTCCTTTGTTGGCAAATTTCATGATGTCACTGTTTTTAATAGCTGAGTAATACTCCATTGTATATATGCACCACATTTTCTTTATCCATTTTTCAGTTGAAAGAAATTTAGGTTGTTTCCAGTTTCTGGCTGTTACAAATAAAGTTGTTATGAACCTGAACAAGTGTCCTTCTAGTATGGTGGAGAGTGGTGGGGGTGGGGATGGGAACAGGAGGAATCAGGTAGGGGGAGGACTACTAGGAAAGACAGCTGGAACCTGTGTGTGTGTGTGTGTGTGTGTGTGTGTGTGTATGTGTGTGTGTGTGCGCGCGCACGCGCGCGAGGGTACACACATCTATGGGATGAGCTAGAAACCTAGAGCAATGGAAACTCCTGGGAATATATAAAGGTGACCCTAGCTAAGACTCCTAGGAATGGGGGATATGGAGTGCAGGGGTAAAGATGGAGCAGACAATGAAGGATTGGCAACCAATGACTAGTCCAGTTTGAGATCCATGCCATGAGAGGGAGCCTAGCCCTGACACTATTCATGATATTCTGCCATACTCACAGTCAGGAGCCTAGCAATCATCATTAGAGAGGCCCTACCCAGAAAATGATGGAAACAGATGCAGAGACTCACAACTAAACCCTAGGTGGAACTTGGAGAGTATTGTTGAAGATGGGTAGGAAAGAATGTAGGACTCAACAGAGTCAATCAAGGATACCATGAGAAAACCTACAGAATCAACTAACCTGGGCCTGTAGGGGTTCAGAGAGACTGAACCAGCAACCAGGAAGTTTGCAAGGGACTGACCTAGGCCCTCTGCACATACGTAACAGTTGTGTAGCCTGGTATTCATGTGAGACTCCTAACAGGGGCAACAGGGGTTATCTCTGATTCTGTTGCCTGCCTTTGGGACCCTTTCTTCCTACTGGGTGGCTTCCTCTAGCCTCAATATGAGACAATATGCCTAGTCTTACTTGCAATTTAATATGTCAAGGCTGGTTGACATCCATGGGAGACCTCTCCTTTTAGGGAGAGAAAGGAAGGAGGAGTTGATGGGGGTGGAGGTGGGGTGGGAGATATTGGGAGGAGAAGAGAGGGGAAACTGTGGTCGGGATGTGAAGCAAATAAATAAAGTGATTAATTAAAATAAAAATGAAACACAGAGTCCCTTCCCATAAGTGATTCTCTTTGTCATTATAGTCATAACTATGGAAAATTAACTATTAAAGTCCCATTCCTGGAACAGAAAAAAGGGAAAAAGGGGAGAGAGACACAGTGCGAGTGGGTTTGAGTAGATCCCTTGTGGTTCTTGCCTATGTTTACATTTACAAAGATGTTAGTGGGACAAGCTCAGCTCCATGGCCAGCAATTAGGTGGAGGCAAGGAGGAAATTCTGAGGTCCTCACCTGCTTCACTCTCATGACTCCTGGCTGTCCACATGTGCAATGGAGACAGATAGCTTAAGCAATTCTCTTCCAACAGTGGCACAAAATAAATCACCGAATGCCATTTTTTCCCTCTTGCTAAGAGACTTTCAAGAGAGATCTCAAAGTGAATCGGGCTGCTGTGTGCCACAAAGAGGACCAATATTTCTCTTTGGCTTTAAAGGATGCCCCATTGTGAGAGTGAACTTTAGGTTTTATCTCTCGCTTTGAAATAGAATACATCAAAGTGAGACATCTAAAGGCAAAGACACAATGATCCCCCAATCCAAAGCCAAGTTCAAAAACACAGAGATGACTTGCGTTATTATGAAATTGTATTTGCTGGCTGAGATGGGGGACAAAGAAAGATTAAGTTGCAAACATAAAGCAGGCCTTGAAATTCCTATTAGTCTCGGGCCCCAGGGCACATGCTTTTTCAGCAGGACACATTTTTTAGAAGTGTGGAGCAACAGTACATGTAACACATGGGGCTTCCCTTTGCTCTCAGTCTGAAATGAACAGAGTTATTAAAGTGAAATTTATTAATGATTAGATGATGGATGAGGAAAGCCAGTTTGGGAAAGCTGTTATTGAGAAATGTTTCCTTTGGGGTCTAAGTTCACGCTACGAGGGCTGCATCGAGCGTTAGCTATTATAACTGCAGCAGTGGCTTTCACACATCAACTTTCTAAAGCATATTTTCAAGGAAGGCACACCTACCTAATTGCATCTGTGATTTAAACCTTAAATTTCAATAAACTATATGTGTATCAATCATGTTAAGGGATAAATGCTTTCTAGTGTAAAAATTTTTAGTATAAAGAAATATTTAGAACCCTTCCATTTTTTTTTAAATCTTGTCATCAATTACTAGTTTGCCTGCCTACTCCCCATGAACACAGGAATAGTTTTTATAGTCATTTCACATTTGCTGTCTATTATAGTGCCAACCATGGAACCAGTAAGATTTTGATTCCTTCATCATACTAGCTTCTGTTACGCCAGTTGAGATTCTCAGGACCAGATCTCAGGACAGACTTTTGAGTGAAAGGTGCTGGCTTAGATAAAGCAAAGAACTAGGAGTTGGGAGGTCAGGAAGGAAGGAAAGGCAGCTAATGAAATGTGTACTCCCACTCCCACAACCCTGGGTAACTGGAGATGCTTTGATTGTTCACATAAGACACTCAACTTTCTAGGGCTCATTTGCTTTTCCATTTAGAGAATTCATATTGTAGAGAGGTGTTCAAGATTAATTTATACAGATAAAGTACTAAGGACCTGTACCTAACTCCTATTTATTGTTATGGGCAATCATCATTTATTATTTTTAAAATTATTTATTTTATTTTGTATGCATGTACGCCCATCTATCATATATGTATGCATACCATGCACATTCTTAGTGCTGCTGGAGGTCAAAAGAGGGCACGAGATCCTCTAGAACTTGAGTAATAGATGGCTGTGAGCTGCCGTGCAGGTGCTGGGAACAAAACCTGCATGAACAACAAATGCTCTTAATCACTAAGCCATCTTTTTCAGCTCCCAAACTACCATTTTTAAAAATTATTGCAGGCACATAATTACTGGTAAACACCATTTTCATGGAGCTTCTGGCTAAACACTTTTTTTTTTAACCAGATCATAGTAATGTTAAAAAAAAAAAAAGGAAAAAAGAAAACCCTCAAGGTAAAATGTACCTTCCCTCTGAAACCGTATTCCAGAGATCCATGGTGCTTTCCTTTGTTTTTGCTAATTGGTGTTATTTAAAAATTTCACTGGAGATTCTGAAGCTCTCTCAGCCCTTTCTCATGTCACTTTGAGAATGAAGAGACATGTTTTGAAAAAGAAGCCAGTCCACCTGGGCACGAATGAGAGAGCCAAGAAAGCTCCTGTCTGGCATCATTTCAGAGATTAGTATGGGTTTTTTTTGCAACTGTGACAAAGATGCCAGGAGAAGCACAGAAAGCCATTTCATCTCCCTTTGTCCAGTCTAAATGCAAATTTGAACTTTCATGGCAGTTTGTTTGCCTGCTAATGCCTGTGCTCTGTCAACCTGAAGATGGCTTTAGATTTTGTAAATTAGGTTGGGTGGGTGGCTTAAAGAAGAGGTCATTTCATTACCTAGGTTCTATTTCAGAGTCCACGCGCACACGGCTGAACCCCATGGGACAACGGTCTGGAGAGGAGGAGGTCAAGGGCCAGCAGCTGGCCAGAAGTAGCCTCATACATGCCTCCCTAAAGATAGAAAAATACAACCAAAGAATAAAGGCTAAGAGTACACCGTGGTCTAATTAGCATTTGCTTCTTGTAGCCCTGGAAATGTCAGTCACCAGTTGGTAGCAAAATAAAGATGTAATGTTAGTGATAATGAATTAAATTGTGGCCATTTGCATGGGAATGCCATGATAATGATCTGAAATTACCATTGTATATATTCCCCTTGACAGTTCAAAATTGGACTCCAAGATAATAGTGTTTTGGATGAACTTTAAACCAATGAAATTGCTTTGAGTGAGTACACTCCTTTTGGCAAGCCATGTGGATCTCAGAAAGTTAATTTACCTCTGCTTTGTTCAAGCTGTTTGGTAATTGATGAACATTCCATAAAAGTTTTAATGAATAACCCAGGGACCATTTAACTTATTTACTAGGTAAAAGTGCAATGCATTTGATTATTTTCTCTAATCTAGCTTTCTAAGTGAAGCAGATTCAGAATAAATATAATTCCCAACCCATGTTTTATTTTTATTTTTTTTTTTAGTTTGCACAAAACATTGCAGGCAAATATTTTCAGAAAGTCTGGATGAAGGAGTTGCATTTTCTCCCATTAGCTTTGATTTATACCGTGATTGCAAGCCTCAGACATTGCTTAGGGAGAACTTATGTCTATGTGCTTGAGGACTAGAGACTGTGTTGCAGTGGGGATGTAACAACTCACAGAATCAGCACATATCTTCACAGCATCTGTTGTGTGAATAACTCCACAACACTCCATCATTGCAAAGCAGTTAAAATAAGATACACTCCCTGCTACTCCTCTCTGGCCTCATGAAATCTAATTATACTATCATGTCCTTTCATCAGTAGATCTTATTATGGGATAAGTGTTCACGTGTATCTTTGTTTCCCATTCAGTTGTATTTCCTGACAAGCTGTTGTAGTGTTCTCTTAACAGCTCAGCCACATACACAAGGGTCACGTTAAAGCTAGTGGCAGAATAAAATGATGTGCTCAGTCACAGGGTCTCAGTGAAGGCTCCTTCAGATCTGGGTTGGTTCTATATCCTCAGCACTAATTAGCTTTGCCTTTTAGAAAGGGTTCACTTTTCCTCCTTGAGCCTCAGTTTCCTTATCTGGGATTATGAGCTGGCATTGATTCTGTTGTGAATATTACAAGAGCTAACTCATGAATCAGCGTTACAACTCTCATTTAGGGATTTTGAACTGGAAGGTCCACTGAATGCAGGGTCTGAGCTCTACCCACATAGACTCCGATTTAGCAGTTCTGGGGTAGAGTTTCAGAATATAAATTTCTATTATTGTCTCAGGTAATGTTAGTCACACTTATTTGAGTATATTCTTTTTTGGGAGTCTGGAGGAGAAATGTAAAGGAAGAAATGGGATGTGTGTGTGTGTGTGTGTGTGTGTGTCTGTGTGTGTGTGTGTGTGTGTGTGTGTGTGTGTGTGTGTGTGTGATATTAGTGAGAGCCAGTAATCAGAAAGATAAAAGCTGCCTGAAGATTTCCTTTCATTCCTCTATTTTTGCTTAAATGCCTAAAGAGCCCCAATAGTGTTTTATCCTCCTGTATTTACACTAGAACTAACACAGTCAGTATCCAAGGACTGAATAAAATTGAGCATTGAGTTTAGAAACTCTAATGACACATTCTAAATGACGTCATTCTATTATTGATTAAATGATAGAAGCTAAAGCCAGATTGTTCTAATGTGGTCTTAGTTCTTTCACTTTGTATGTGTCTTTTGGTAAATTTTAAACTCCTTAAACATCTACTTTCTCACCTATAAAATAGGTATTCATGATACCTATATCTGTTCTAAGGATAAACTGAGGCCTGAGATGTTCTTAAATTTGGTCCAAGAAACATTTTTTCCTTTTCTTTTTGCAGTGGTCAACGGTCAATGCAGAGACTTTTGACTAGCCAAGATGCTGAGAATAGATGTGAGAGTTTAACCCTAAATGGAGTATCGTTATCCCCACCCACCAAAGCTTGGGGAATACTGAGTAAGAAGTGGAAAGAGTATAAGAGCTGAAGAATGGGTAAGAGCACTGTGATATGTTATGTTTCAGGCATGGCATGACTCTTTCATAGCCATGTTTCATACAAGCATGTAGGAACTCACAGTTGCTCTAGTTATCTGTACATGATCAAGCCAGCCAAAATTTGAGCATGAATGGGGGCTCACAAGGCCCTACTCCTAAGCTAAGGAGTTATTGGCAGTTGTTAGCTACTAGGAGAAGGAGAATGGTTCATGTGTGGAGGTATAGCCCATGGTATGTTGGAAGACTGCCCATGATCTAGTGGATGGTCACATACCTGTGCATACATGTGTAACAGTATATAGATTTAGTGAATTTCATAAAAGAAAGTAGAAGATGACTGGGATGTATTGGAGGAGCTCTGGGAGAGTTGGGTGGGGAAGAAACAGAGGGTTGTATGTGATTATATATCTCCATAAACATGAATGAAATTCTCAAAGAATAAATTAAAAATGAAACACATAGAACAAAACCCCTACATTCCTGTTAAACAATTGTATAGGATTCTACTATACAGACTGAATACAGATAGCTTAGTAAATCTATGAAGGCCACGGTAAGGGATATCCTTAGTTTGAAAATTTGAACTTTCCTTATAAATTATATGACTTCTAACAACGTTCAATGACTCATTAATATGGCAAATTTAGATGTTTTAACTAGTTAGGTACACATTGTTAAAAATAATGCTTGCTTTATTACAATATTTTTTGCTGGCTAATTGGAGGACTTTAGCAGGCCCAAGCATGGCAAACTGACAATGCCAGCTCTGGTCCTTTCCTTTTTCTCCTCCTTTGCAAGAACAATTGGATCATTCCTAAAGCTCGCCACCAAGATCTGTTCCTTTATTTGGCCATGTGATTATGCCTATCTCATTCGTGAGGCTAGTCACTAAGGTTCAACTATAAAAACATCAATAACGTTCAAGCAATCAAGATTTATTATTTTGACTACCCTAATTAAAATACCCAAATCCTAATTAAATACATATTTATCCTACCTGACTCTAACACAGACCTCCCCCTTTTCCCCTCTTAAATTCAACACTTGTAAAGCTATTTGCTGCTGTTTCTGCCCAATTCAGATTCAGCCACCTTGTTTATTTATTGTTCTTGCTGAACAAAGGATTTCTTTGTGTTTGGAAATCGGTGGTTGGTTGTGGTCTGTGACTAATTGAGGTTCACAGTGTTTCTTCACTAATGATCATTCATTCACTCATTTCATTTGAATTCCAGATACCGGCTGTCTTAGGGTTTTATTGCTGTGAAGAGACACCATGACCAAGGCAATTCTTATAAGGGAAACCAATAAATTGTAGTTGGCTTATAGTTTCAGAGTTTCAGTCCATTATCATCATTGAAGGAAGGAAGGCAGCATCCAGACAGATATGGTGCTGGAGAAGGAGCTGATAGTTCTACATCTTGATCCAAAGGCAACAGAAGGATACTACAGATAATGAGGGAGGGCACTCTTCTGCACTGGGTAGAGCTAGAACATAGGACCTCAAAGCAAACCCCCATAGTGATCCACTTTCTCTAACAAAGCCACACCTATTCCAACAAGAACATACCTCCAAACAGTGGGCCAATCATTCAAACCCATGATTCTATGGGGGCCAAGCCTATTCAAACCACCACACTGGCCATACTTTCAATTACAGAATTAAATAAGTATAATCTAAATTTATTTTAAAATAAATAGCAGATCAATAAGCAAGGTACAATGGTTGGAAAGTATTGGGTTCTGATCTGCTTATGAGAAAGACCATGGCTGCCCATCAAAATATTCTGGTTGATTATAATCAGCATCCAAGTTTGAGAGCTGCTAAGCTAGACATGTCCTTACAGCTACATTGACTGTGAGCTGGATGGTGGTACAGACCATAAGTTTTGATGTAATTTGTCACATCTTGCTGGCTTTAGCAAGACTTTACTTCCAAATAACCAGATTAACTAAACTCCAGCCTATCTAGTATTCAACCCATTCAACTTGGGGACTATTTTGTATTTTGGTGGGAAGAGTTAATGTCTTCCTTTTATTCTTCCTCTTCCTCCTCCTCCTCGTCTTCATGTAAATATAGTGATGGTTCCTTTTACATTTTGGGTAAAAATGGAGCCCACCAGGGTGTTCTTTATTGCTAAGTCATCAAATTAGAGGCATATGGGTTGTCTCGGATCCATGTCAAGTATCTGTGACTAAATACCATTCTACTTGCTTTTATGTGGTTGGGATATGTTAGTGATTTCCTGGGAGTCCATATTAAACCTGAGGCCAGGTGCACACAATCCCAAGATTGACAGTCGAGTTTTTAACAATGTGGCTTAAATACTTGTTTTATTAAAACCAAAATATGCTTCAAAATACATTTCACGAGAGCAATTTCCTTCCATGGGAGAGGATTTCTATGAATCCTAATAACAATGAACTTCAAACCTCCCTCTCGAGTTCTTCTATGGCCAGCCAGCAGAGTCTTATCTGTGCCATTTACTATGGTGTTCTCAGAATCCCTGATGTGTGGATGAGCCGCGCGCTCCACATGAGCTATAGAGTAATTCAATTTGTTTTCCCTGGGTGGAGATATTAAGTTTTTAAAAATAGTAAAATGTGCTTGCCTTGAGCAGTGTTTGAGAAAAGTAAGAATTTCCTTGTTACTGTCTATTAAGCCTCCCAAGGAGCTTAGAAAAGCTTTGGTTTGAAAGAATTTTGCTCAAGTTTATTCCATTCTAAGCATCTAAAGTATTCAGGAAAATAACCAGGAATAGGAGTCACAACTCAGTATTGTTGGCCCTGTCTGAATAAGCCTTACTGCCACTTGTTGGTAGTATTTATTGAGAAAATAAATTGTTTTTCTAGTCTTCAAACATAAAATTATAGCCCTCCATTATTTATAGCCTTGTCGAAGGCAATCTGACTTCAATGCTTTTTATGTGCAATGCATTAGGCCCAGTGCTGTATGTGTTATATCTCATTTAATCCTACATCTGGACATCTGTGCGCAGAGCAGGTGTTTGTGAATGGCATTTAGTTAAGCTCATGACTTATAGACTAATATTATGCACTGAGTTAGAAAACAAATGCATACCCTTAAATATTTGAGTCCAATGCTGATAAAAAATAATCCTTGATAACTGATAATACCGAAGCTTACTTAGTAGAAGATCTGACAAATGCTTTCTTCTAATGTGTGACACTGTTCAGTAACTCAGAAAGAAAAATCCTCTCCATTAACTGTAAGGGACTTAAGGGACTTAAATATTCATGTACTTACAAATGAGCCCAGTTACCAGCATCAGGCTTGTGTGGCTGGGATCAGTTCAAACTGTAACCAAGGGCAGTGTGTTCAGTTCTTAACAAACAGTGGTAAGAAATAAGAGTGGGAAAAGATTTATTATCTATAGCAGGTCAAGAAAGTATGAGCGTTATTTCAAAGCACAGCTTGTCTGAACAAAAGAAATGTGGGGGACATTTTTAGGAAGCCTGTTTATATTCATGTGGGGAAGAATACAAGAGTCATATACCCTTGAGCGTGTTCAGTTAAACTAGGACATTCCTAAGCGTGTTCATTTGATTTAAGGCCAACCTTCCAAAAAGAAAGATGATAGATACATTTTAGAGTGTGTTTAGTCCAAAGTTGTCTTAATTTACATTTTGCTGCTATAACAAAACACCAGGCAAAAACAACAAGAGGAAGAAAGGTTGTATTTGTTTTACAGTTTAAAGTCCATCATTAAGAGAAGCTGAGGTAAGAACTCAGGCAGGGACCTGGGGTAGGAAGTGCCTTACTTTGTGGCTAATGGATTCACTATGTACTTTCCACCCAGCTGTGTGTTACGCTCCATATCTCTGGATTGCTGGTTCCACATTTGAGTCTGTGTGTTAAATCCAGGACTTTGTATATGGTAATATGTCCTATTAGGCTCATTGCCTAACATGTGTTAATATCGGCAATGTGACTTGTGTTATTGAGCTATTGCAGAAAGGATACACCTTATTATATGGGTAACTAACTAGCAAGAACTGGAACAATAAGCTCAGACGTGACATTCACATGAGTTGCTAGTTGGAAAATTGATGGGGAGACTGACTGGAGAAGCTATGTGTTGATGAAATGGCAATATGATGGCAGTTTGGAGCTTTTTTGTGTGTATAAGCACAACTGGTCATTACATGTCTACACAGGCGTCATGCTTTTTTTCAGGGGAAGTTGCATTGTTCTGCCTGGGGGATTGACATGTGACATTTAAAAGTCATTGACAGAATGAGTTGGCTTCTGTGTGCATCCATTCTTAAAGGGCGTTTTTTTCAAACTGTCCCCTTGTGGTTTCTGACAGTTATGCAACAGTATCGTAAGCAGTTAACCATATAAGGAATTTAGTGCTGAATATTTCAAAACCATTGCCACTTTCTTTAGCACCTCTAGAAGTCTTGGCCTCTAAGCCTTTCAACTCAATGATTTAGAATATATTTCACACACTTGCTATATGCCCATCCCTTTCTCACTCTGGAACCCAATATTGGAAAACACCAGAACACTCTGTGCTGCATATAGAAGCTACCATCCCTGCTGCTCACCCTGGTGGAGAGGCACTGACTCTGTCTATGTGGTGATCGAGCTCTGATGAGTTTTTATTTCTGTATTGCGCCTCTGCTTAGCTTAGAAAGCCTTAAGTCCCTTCCGTGCATCAGGTGGAGTTTAGACTGTGCTTGGGTCCATCTCTAGTTCGCATGCTAGTTAAAGAAAGCGTGCCTGTTGTAAGTGTCAGAATAATAGAGTATTTCACTTAGACCTGGGAAGCAGAGGTTTCTGGAGGACCGTTTGGAAAGAGGCATGTTTGGAAAGAGGCAGTCTGGTTTTGGGTTCTCTCCACCACACATCTCTTTGTATCTGTGTCTTTGTGTTCTCTCTTAATCTTTCACTTACACTGAACAGAATACACTTGCTATCCAACTCAACACTCTGGAAATAATGCTTGCTTCTGGCTGTGATCATTTTCCTTGTAGATAATGGCTTTTCTATTGTCACAAAAACAGTAAGCATGATATACGAGGTTGATCACCAGGCTGCAATGGGAAGACTTAGTTTTGCTATTGTATCACTTAAACAAAACCAGAGAGAGATTTGGGTAGTACTCTAAAGCTCTTACATGGTCTTTGTCCCCCACCCCCACCCCCACCCCTATATGCCCCTATATAGCGAACTGGTGAACAGAATCAGGGCTTATCTAGGATTACAGATCACTGTCTTTCACAGAAAGATGTATGAGCGCTGTGAGTGGTAGGGTGGTTTCAGAGCTGTGGGTTGGGGGCATTCCCACTATGCTCTGTACTCTAGAGGAAAGTTCTTCTTGTGAATGAGAATGGTAGAGTGGATAGAATGGGAAACAATATGCTTGTGTCCTAAAAAAAAATAATGGTATCCGGGAGGCTTTCAAAAATATCGCTCATGTCAACCATTTTAGAAAATTTGCCCTTTGCTTGATAGCAAAAATTGGAAAAGAGGAAATGGATTGTATGACTTGGTTAGCCTTCTCTGGGGAGGTATGTTTGTAGTTGCATGTGCTGGAAACAGGAGACTGAAAGGGCTGGTTATAACAACACGGTGCTGATATGGATATCTGATATGAGTCAGCTAAAATAGGGCTGACACTAGGCATACAGGGGTCTGACGGTCAACACAAAATGACTGAGCACAATGTTCAGGGACCACAAAAGTAAACAGTGGTGTTATATAGGTAATTCTGGCAGAATCCCACCATTCTGTAGACTCCGTATAAATACGAGCTTAAGGTTAGAGCCTTTCACCTTTGCCAGCCTCCATGTGTATGTTTGCTGATAGGTTTGTGTGCCTACCTCTGTGCAGCCTGTGTGCCCATCCATGCATCTGCTTGTGCCTGCCTCTGTATGGCTTACCTATGCAGGTATATGCCTGTGTATCTGTATTGTCTGCCTAGCAGCCTGTGTGCTGGTGAACAAGGTATGAAATATCGACTCACACCTCCTCAAATCTCTTCACTCTCCCTCACCCTCATTCTCATTTCTTGGCATTAGAGTTTGAACCTCACAGTCACACAGCACACAGGAGATTTTCTAAAGAAAAAATGGTCCCTGATGTTTACTTAAAATGACAAGAGATAGAACAATGAATCAAGAGTACCACAATAGGAGTCAAGACTAAGGAAGTGATGGGAGAGATACAACTCAACTTTTCTGAGACACAGACAAAGATTTTCCGTGTTGGGTTTGTTAGTAGAGAAGTACCGAGCGAGCTGTGGGGTGAGGCTGAGCAACGTGGCTAAGCATTTGTGGTTATTAACTAATGGTGCTAACTGAAGCCAGGTACTTTTCTTCCCAGAGAGATGAGAGGCAGGGACCCTATCTTTTCCATAATTGTATTTCAGAAAGGTTGCACTTCAGAGGCTTAGCTTCCAGAGCCCCAAGAAGCACTTTCCTGTAGTGGAAACTACCACTTCTAGCATGTGGAGGAGGCACAGAAACACATTTCCTAGAGTAGACGCTCTAGGAAAAGGGAGATCAGGTCCCCTTTGTCACGAAGAAACTCTTCTAAAGTGAAATCAGGCTGAGCCAGTATTATAATCCCTTGGCCAAGTAATTACTTCTTTCTCATGGAGTCAAGTGCATGCAAAACAGGCTTGGGTCTCCTCTGACTTGCTTCTTGATTCCTGCAGTTGCCTTATCAATGACATTGGCTTAACTTGCTACTTGATGAGCCTCAGCCTTGATTTCGTTATCTCTGCAGTACAGATCATGAGATGAAATCCACACTGCAAGTCTGTTATAGAGATCCATGAATGTAAGGTACAAAAAAACTGACATTACGGAGCAAATAGATTCATGGGATGGAATAATGCAAAGCAACCAATATAAATGTCGTAAGCTGTCCTGCTTCCATATGGTATGCACAAGCAGAATGTTTAATGGGGCTGAGGTGACAGCTTAGTCATCAAGGTACTTGCCAAATAAACATGAAGTCCTGAGTTAGAGTCTTGAGTCTCTGTAAAGCCAAAAATGCTGGCACATATGTGTAATCCCAGCACTGGGGAGGTAGGAGTTGGAGATCTCTGGTCCTCACCCGACAGTCAGTCTAGCTTGGTTGGCAGACATAAGAGCAAAGAAAAATCCTTACTTAAGAAAGGAGGTGAGTGAGTCCTAGGAACAACATTCAGGGTTGACCTTTGGCCTCCAAAAGTGCGCTCACACATATGCCCCTGAACACACAAATGTTCAATGAAAAATTCATCCAGCTGGAGGCATGAAGCATAAAATTATCAATGAGGAACAGAAATATATTCATGGAACACTGTTTCCCACCAGCCACGAACACATACATATTAATAAAAGTGTGAGATGCTGGATGAGAAGGGCTTATATTCCCTCCCTTTGGTATTGCCTCTGGGAGCAAAGGCCGGACATGGGTGTGGGCAGAGTTGATGAGTTTCCACCTGGTCTGTAGCATTTGATTTCTTATGAAGAAGTTCTAGTTAAATCTGACAAAGTGTGAATTTTTAATTTTTAGGAAGGAAACCTCGCTTCTCTCATTCTCTTTGAAATTACGATAGTTTTCAAGGGAAGCGAGAAAGGAAGGGAAATCCAGAGGTGCTGCCTTCTCCCTCAGTACCCCTCCTCATGGAGAAGTCAGGGAGAGAGATTGAAGGGGGTTTTAGTGAACAGCCCCATACTGCACCATGCCGGAGGCACTGCTCTGCAGAGAAACATTCAAATAGGCTGTCGCTAGGTGCTGATTGTTTTGGCTGCCTCTGCTTTCCTTTGATTGAAGCAGCACAGGTTTTAAGAGCTTCTAACCCCAGCTCTGATCTGAAAATGAAGTTAGGTGTTTGAGAAACAGCTGCTAGAAACAGCTCTGCTCCCTCTGGAGCCTCTGGTTGGCTTCAAGGCAGCTGCCGGAAGGGAGGGAGGCAAGTGAATTATCTTGGGCATGTATGTGTTGTAATAAAACAAAAATGGCTTTCCCTAACAAAGCATGGCTTGCTCCCCTACAACGAGGAATACGGTTCTGCCCTAATCTTTCTGCACCTTTTAAGCAAGGAACTTACAGCACCCACTTCTGTCTTCTTTTGGATTCTGGAAGCCTGTGAGGCCAAGTTAAACCAATTCAAACCAGTGGAGAACAGAGCAGAACAGTTCTTCCTATCTATGCATTCTCCATCTGTGGATTCAACTGTAGAGAAAAAAATATCTGAAGAAAAAAAATGGCAATATTATAGAGTCACTATTTGTATAGCATTTATATTAGTTTTAAAAAGTAATTCTGGAGATATTAAAATATTTGAAATGGTGTCTATAAGTTATATGAGAATACTGAGCCATTTTAAATTAAAGGACTTGAGCATTGTTTTATTTGGGGACCAATCCCTCTTGGGAACTGAGGAACAGCTATAATTGACCTCATGAGCCTCAGTTTTCGCTTTTGCTACTTGAATTAGATCCCTGATGACATCACGGTCATAAAAAGCTTGGGAAATGGCAGAAGTCAGTAAAATGAGTACTCTCCGCTAACCTCATCTATGTGCACGTGCATTTTTATTAGGATACATTATTAGAATGTGATTAGCTGGCCCGAAATCACCTGAGACTTCCCTACTTTTAGCACTGAATGAGTAGTGTTCAAAAACCCATTTGGTCCTGGGCCAAACAAGGTCAGGGGGGCTATTGGCTTTGACCTGGAATGCCAGCCAAATGCCCATCTATTTAAAGCTTGGCCCCAGAGTTGTACTCCTGGGGAACATAACATTTTAGAGGTGATTCCTAGCGGGAGGTCTTTAAGTCATCCAAGTCATGTCTCCAAAGTAAGAGTGAGACCCTGGTCCTTTCTTCCTATTTATTTTTTCTGATCACGAGATGACCAGTTTTGTTCTAACTGTTCTAATACAGTATGCCGCCTTGTGACAAAAACCATGGAATGAGGCCAAGCAAGCATGGACTAAAGTCATTAAAATTATGGCCTCCCAAAACCTTTATTTTCTTTATACTTTATCTCAGTCTTTGTTATAGCAAGAGAATGCTGACAGACATTGGCTACCCTCCATTCTATTCTGACATGTGACAGGCAGTCAGGAAGTTTATAATCTTCCATCAATTTTTAATCTTATTACCTTTGATGGATAAATTACTATTACTTTTAAATCATTGTTATTAGTCTATAACTCTTCTCACTATACTAAACATTCATATCCATCAGGACTCACAATATTTTTTCTTTTCTTATACCCTTCATCCAACTCTGTATTTCTTTGACACTTCACTCAGATGAGTACCCCAACAAAGGCACATGGTTAAAGATTGGTTCCCAGAGTGGCACTATTGGGAGAAACTGTAAACCCTTAAGGGACAGAACTGAGTGACAGATCCATTTGTTGACTGGGTATGTTTAAAAAGGATGGTGGCTCCTCTCTATTTCCTAGCTTCCGAGGTATTTTGCTCTGAATCGTACTTCTTGCCCTGGCCATCTGACTCTGGTGCCTTCATTAGGGTTTCAAAGCAACAGATATAGCCTAATCTTAAGCATGGTTCTCCAGGATTGTGAATAAACCCCTTTTCCTTTATGGGAATCTTTGTCTTAGCCCCTGTCAGTTTGTCCTGTCTGTTTGTACTATCTGTCTGTCTTTCTGTCTCATACACACAAACATGATTATCTTAATTACTAGTGCCTCAAATTTAGCATTCTTAGCAATCATTTGGATGAAAAGATTTGGAGCTATGTGACTGAGATTCTGATGTAGGGACCTAGGAAGAAGACCCTGTCAATATCCAAACGTCTCACTGATGAGAAAATGTTGAGAAAAACATAAGCCTATTCTTTTATCCTGAATACAGGACAGCTATGGCTTGCCTAAGGTAGCCCTGTTTTATACTTGTTGAAATGCTCATTAATGTCTCATTTAAGTCCCTGGTGTCCCTGTTGGATTCTGCAATGGAGATAGATATAGTTGCCTCACTCATAAACCTATGCGCTAATGCTCATTGTACCCTGAACACAAGGCATATTCATTAGCAACCTCTCTGCTTTCTGGATCCTGGTTCACCCTCCACCCCCACTCCGCTTATGTTTTTCTTTTTCTTTTTAAAAATATCTTCCAGACTTTTCTCACCACGCACATAATGAAACTAGCCTTCAATCTAACTTTCCTTTTTTTTTTCCATTTTTTATTAGGTATTTAGCTCATTTACATTTCCAATGCTATACCAAAAGTCCCCCATATCCACCCACCCCCACTCCCCTGCCCACCCACTCCCCCTTTTTGGCCCTGGTGTTCCCCTGTACTGGGGCATATAAAGTTTGCAAGTCCAATGGGCCTCTCTTTCCAGTGATGGCCGACTAGGCCATCTTTTGATACATATGCAGCTAGAGTCAAGAGCTCCGGGGTACTGGTTAGTTCATAATGTTGTTCCACCTATAGGGTTGCAGATCCCTTTAGCTCCTTGGCTACTTTCTCTAGCTCCTCCATTGGGAGCCCTATGATCCATCCATTAGCTGACTGTGAGCATCCACTTCTGTGTTTGCTAGGCCCCGGCATAGTCTCACAAGAGACAGCTACATCTGGGTCCTTTCAATAAAATCTTGCTAGTGTATGCAATGGTGTCAGCGTTTGGATGCTGGTTATGGGGTGGATCCCTGGATATGGCAGTCTCTACATGGTCCATCCTTTCATCTCAGCTCCAAACTTTGTCTCTGTAACTCCTTCCATGGGTGTTTTGTTCCCAAATCTAAGGAGGGGCACAGTGTCCACACTTCAGTCTTCATTCTTCTTGAGTTTCATGTGTTTAGCAAATTATATCTTATATCTTGGGTATCATAGGTTTGGGGCTAATATCCACTTATCAGTGAGTACATATTGTGTGAGTTTCTTTGTGAATGTGTTACCTCACTCAGGATGATGCCCTCCAGGTCCATCCATTTGGCTAGGAATTTCATAAATTCATTGTTTTTAATAGCTGAGTAATACTCCATTGTGTAGATGTACCACATTTTCTGTATCCATTCCTCTGTTGAGGGACATCTAGGTTCTTTCCAGCTTCTGGCTATTATAAATAAGGCTGCTATGAACATAGTGGAGCATGTGTCCTTCTTACCAGTTGGGGCATCTTCTGGATATATGCCCAGGAGAGGTATTGCTGGATCCTCCGGTAGTACTATGTCCAATTTTCTGAGGAACCGCCAGACTGATTTCCAGAGTGGTTGTACAAGCCTGCAATCCCACCAACAATGGAGGAGTGTTCCTCTTTCTCCACATCCACGCCAGCATCTGCTGTCACCTGAAATTTTGATCTTAGCCATTCTGACTGGTGTGAGGTGGAATCTCAGGGTTGTTTTGATTTGCATTTCCCTGATGATTAAGGATGTTGAACATTTTTTCAGGTGTTTCTCTGCCATTCGGTATTCCTCAGGTGAGAATTCTTTGTTCAGTTCTGAGCCCCATTTTTTAATGGGGTTATTTGATTTTCTGAAGTCCACCTTCTTGAGTTCTTTATATATGTTGGATATTAGTCCCCTATCTGATTTAGGATAGGTAAAGATCCTTTCCCAATCTGTTGGTGGTCTTTTTGTCTTATTGACGGTGTCTTTTGCCTTGCAGAAACTTTGGAGTTTCATTAGGTCCCATTTGTCAATTCTCGATCTTACAGCACAAGCCATTGCTGTTCTGTTCAGGAATTTTTCCCCTGTGCCCATATCTTCAAGGCTTTTCCCCACTTTCTCCTCTATAAGTTTCGGTGTCTCTGGTTTTATGTGAAGTTCCTTGATCCACTTAGATTTGACCTTAGTACAAGGAGATAAGTATGGATCCATTCGCATTCTTCTACACGATAACAACCAGTTGTGCCAGCACCAATTGTTGAAAATGCTGTCTTTCTTCCACTGGATGGTTTTAGCTCCCTTGTCGAAGATCAAGTGACCATAGGTGTGTGGGTTCATTTCTGGGTCTTCAATTCTATTCCATTGGTCTACTTGTCTGTCTCTATACCAGTACCATGCAGTTTTTATCACAATTGCTCTGTAGCAAAGCTTTAGGTCTGGCATGGTGATTCCGCCAGAAGTTCTTTTATCCTTGAGAAGACTTTTTGCTATCCTAGGTTTTTTGTTATTCCAGACAAATTTGCAAATTGCTCCTTCCAATTCGTTGAAGAATTGAGTTGGAATTTTGATGGGGATTGCATTGAATCTGTAGATTGCTTTTGGCAAGATAGCCATTTTTACAATGTTGATCCTGCCAATCCATGAGCATGGGAGATCTTTCCATCTTCTGAGATCTTCCTTAATTTCTTTCTTCAGAGATTTGAAGTTTTTATCATACAGATCTTTCACTTCCTTAGTTAGAGTCACGCCAAGATATTTTATATTATTTGTGACTATTGAGAAGGGTGTTGTTTCCCTAATTTCTTTCTCAGCCTGTTTATTCTTTGTATAGAGAAAGGCCATTGACTTGTTTGAGTTTATTTTATATCCAGCTACTTCACCGAAGCTGTTTATCAGGTTTAGGAGTTCTCTGGTAGAATTTTTAGGGTCACTTATATATACTATCATATCATCTGCAAAAAGTGATATTTTGACTTCCTCTTTTCCAATTTGTATCCCCTTGATCTCCTTTTGTTGTCGAATTGCTCTGGCTAATACTTCAAGTACTATGTTGAAAAGGTAGGGAGAAAGTGGGCAGCCTTGTCTAGTCCTTGATTTTAGTGGGATTGCTTCCAGCTTCTCTCCATTTACTTTGATGTTGGCTACTGGTTTGCTGTAGATTGCTTTTATCATGTTTAGGTATGGGCCTTGAATTCCTGATCTTTCCAACACTTTTATCATGAATGGGTGTTGGATCTTGTCAAATGCTTTTTCTGCATCTAACGAGATGATCATGTGGTTTTTGTCTTTGAGTTTGTTTATATAATGGATTACATTGATGGATTTTCGTATATTAAACCATCCCTGCATCCCTGGAATAAAACCTACTTGGTCAGGATGGATGATTGCTTTAATGTGTTCTTGGATTTGGTTAGGGAGAATTTTATTGAGGATTTTTGCATCGATATTCATAAGAGAAATTGGTCTGAAGTTCTCTATCTTTGTTGGGTCTTTCTGTGGTTTAGGTATCAGAGTAATAGTGGCTTCATCAAATGAGTTGTGTAGAGTACCTTCTACTTCTATTTTGTGAAATAGTTTGTGCAGAACTGGAATTAGATCTTCTTTGAAGGTCTGATAGAACTCTGCACTAAACCCATCTGGTCCTGGGCTTTTTTTGGTTGGGAGACTATTAATAACTGCTTCTATTTCTTTAGGTGATATGGGACTGTTTAGATGGTCAACTTGATCCTGATTCAACTTTGGTACCTGGTATCTGTCCAGAAATTTGTCCATTTCGTCCAGGTTTTCCAGTTTTGTTGAGTATAGCCTTTTGTAGAAGGATCTGATGGTGTTTTGGATTTCTTCAGGATCTGTTGTTATGTCTCCCTTTTCATTTCTGATTTTGTTAATTAGGATTTTGTCCCTGTGCCCTTTAGTGAGTCTAGCTAAGGGTTTATCTATCTTGTTGATTTTCTCAAAGTACCAACTCCTCGTTTGGTTAATTCTTTGAATAGTTCTTCTTGTTTCCACTTGGTTGATTTCACCCCTGAGTTTGATTATTTCCTGCCGTCTACTCCTCTTGGGTGAATTTGCTTCCTTTTTTTCTAGGGCTTTTAGATGTGTTGTCAAGCTGCTAGTATGTGCTGTCTCCCGTTTCTTCTTGGAGGCACTCAGAGCTATGAGTTTCCCTCTTAGAAATGCTTTCATTGTGTCCCATAGGTTTGGGTACGTTGTGGCTTCATTTTCATTAAACTCTAAAATGTCTTTAATTTCTTTCTTTATTCCTTCCTTGACCAAGGTATCATTGAGAAGAGTGTTATTCAGTTTCCACGTGAATGTTGGCTTTCCATTATTTATGTTGTTATTGAAGATCAGTTTTAGGCCATGGTGGTCTGATAGGATACATGGGACAATTTCAATATTTTTGTATCCATTGAGTCCTGTTTTGTGACCAATTATATGGTCAATTTTGGAGAAGGTCCCGTGAGGTGCTGAGAAGAAGGTATATCCTTTTGTTTTAGGATAAAATGTTCTGTAGATATCTGTCAGGTCCATTTGTTTCATAACTTCTGTTAGTTTCACTGTGTCCCTGTTTAGTTTCTGTTTCCACGATCTGTCCTTTGAAGAAAGTGGTGTGTTGAAGTCTCCCACTATTATTGTGTGAGGTGCAATGTATGCTTTGAGCTTTACTAAAGTGTCTCTAATGAATGTGGCTGCCCTTGCATTTGGTGCGTAGATATTCAGAATTGAGAGTTCCTCTTGGAGGATTTTACCTTTGATGAGTATGAAGTGTCCCTCCTTGTCTTTTTTGATAACTTTGGGTTGGAAGTCGATTTTATCCGATATTAAAATGGCTACTCCAGCTTGTTTCTTCAGTCCATTTGCTTGGAAAATTGTTTTCCAGCCTTTCACTCTGAGGTAGTGTCTGTCTTTTTCCCTGAGATGGGTTTCCTGTATGCAGCAGAATGTTGGGTCCTGTTTGTGTAGCCAGTCTGTTAGTCTATGTCTTTTTATTGGGGAATTGAGTCCATTGATATTAAGAGATATTAAGGAAAAGTAATTGTTGCTTCCTTTTGTTTTTGTTGTTAGAGTTGGCATTCTGTTCTTGTGGCTGTCTTCTTTTTGCTTTGTTGAATGATTACTTTCTTGGTTGTTCTAGGTCGTGATTTCTGTCCTTGTATTGCTTCTTTTCTGTTATTATCCTTTGAAGGGCTGGATTCGTGGAAAGATATTGTGTGAATTTGTTTTTGTCGTGGAATACTTTGGTTTCTCCATCTATGGTAATTGAGTGTTTGGCCGGGTATAGTAGCCTGGGCTGGCATTTGTGTTCTCTTAGTGTCTGTATAACATCTGTCCAGGCTCTTCTGGCTTTCATAGTCTCTGGTGAAAAGTCTGGTGTAATTCTGATAGGCCTTCCTTTATATGTTACTTGACCTTTCTCCCTTACTGCTTTTAATATTCTATCTTTATTTAGTGCATTTGTTGTTCTGATTATTATGTGTCGGGAGGAATTTCTTTTCTGGTCCAGTCTATTTGGAGTTCTGTAGGCTTCTTGTATGATCATGGGCATCTCTTTTTTTTATGTTTGGGAAGTTTTCTTCTATTATTTTGTTGAAGATATTAGCTGGCCCTTTAAGTTGAAAATCTTCATTCTCATCAATTCCTATTATCCGTAGGTTTGGTCTTCTCATTGTGTCCTGGATTACCTGGATGTTTTGAGTTAGGATCCTTTTGCATTTTGTATTTTCTTTGACTGTTGTGTCGATGTTCTCTATGGAATCTTCTGCACCTGAGATTCTCTCTTCCATTTCTTGTATTCTGTTGCTGATGCTCGCATCTATGGTTCCAGATCTCTTTCCTAGGGTTTCTATCTCCAGCGTTGCCTCGCTTTGGGTTTTCTTTATTGTGTCTACTTCCCCTTTTAGTTCTAGTATGGTTTTGTTCATTTCCATCACCTGTTTGGATGTGTTTTCCTGTTTTTCTTTAATGATTTCTACCTGTTTGGCTGTGTTTTCCTGCTTTTCTTTAAGGGCCTGTAACTCTTTAGCAGTGCTCTCCTGTAATTCTTTAAGTGACTTATGAAAGTCCTTCTTGATGTCCTCTATCATCATCATGAGAAATGTTTTTAAATCTGGGTCTAGATTTTCGGTTGTGTTGGGGTGCCCAGGACTAGGTGGGGTGGGAGTGCTGCGTTCTGATGATGGTGAGTGGTCTTGATTTTTGTTAGTAGGATTCTTACGTTTGCCTTTCGCCATTTGGTAATCTCTGAAGCTAGCTGTTTTAGTTGTCACTGTTAAGAGCTTGTTCTTCAGGTGACTCTGTTAGCCTCTATAAGCAGACCTGGAGGGTAGCACTCTCCTTTGTTTCAGTGGGCAGAGTATTCTCTGCAGGCAAGCTCTCTTCTTGCAGGGCAGGTACCCAGATATCTGGTGTTCGAACCAGACTCCTGGCAGAAGTTGTGTTCCACTCACTAGAGGTCTTAGGATCTCCTGTGGAATCCTGTGTGGGCCCTTGCTGGTGTCAGGCGACTCCGCTGGCAAGGTAGCCCGGGGCTCGAGTCGAGCAGAAGGGGTTTGTGCCCCAGATCAAGCCTGAGTAGCCTGCTTCCCTATGTACCGCAGTCTCAGGTTCCGCGCGATTGGATTGGGGCAGGCGCTGTGTTCCACTCACCAGAGGTCTTAGGATTCCGTGTGGAGTCCCGTGTGGGCCCTTGTGGGTGTTGGGCAAGACTCTGCTGGCAAGGTAGCCCGGGGCTCGAATCGAGCGGAAGGGACTTGTAATCTCACTTTCAAGTATTGGGCAACATCATAAAATATATAAGCCCAGGGGAAGATTCTAATCTATGCTTTGCTATTGGACAGGAAACTTGGCTCGCTTACACATCATACAATCCTTAGGTTTCCATAATGGAGATGCTGTAGCCTGCAGTTTCAACATACACATGATTGTTATGAAAAGTCTTACCTCTGTGGGTGGGAATATTTTTATTCTAACAAGTAGTCCATGGAGGCCAATCCAAAAATACAGATGACATTTTTTTTTATGAGAAGCCTTCATTGCAAATGCTACAACTCAATTGCATGATAATGATGTAAACTAAATCCTCTAAACTTTTGAAGGCACATGCTGCTTAGGCACAATTACTGTAGTCTGTTTAGCCATGGGTGTTATGCATGGAAACTGTTTCTTTGTATTTCTAGCTTTGTAAATAATGAATATATTGGATAAAAAAGTGATGACATATAATTTAAGAGCTAAGACTTCAGGCCATACGTTACTTGCATGTAAGTTAGTCTTGTGCTATTTTCATCAGTGTGAATTTGGACAAATTCCATTATCTCTCTTGTCCTTAAAGCTCACTTCAATAAATGGTGAAGATACTGGTAAAATAGGGTTATGAGGATTAAATGAAATAAGCCACATCACAGCTTCTTTATCTGGGTAGCATCTCATTAGCAGTCTCTGACTTTAGCCACAGATCCACTGGACAATCCCGACTCATACTAATGCTCGACCACAAGCATTGTTTATGGCACTGGAGTTTTGCCTCAGGGATGTCTTCATGCTTTTTGAGTTTCTTCTGCTATGTGTATATGTGTCCCAGGGGTACAGAGGAGGCAATGGACCACATCTTGGGGTTGGAGGTCACTGGATATATTCTAAAGACGTCTATTCTTTAGAATAACCCTGAAAGTCTCATTCAAACATCTCAGAAGTCTTGTGTAGTCCAGCCCCTGTTCCATAAATCATGACCTGTGCTATAGACACTTTCTTTCCTTTTGGTTCTTTCTGACTCCTTCCCTTGTTCTTGTTTCTAAGGATTATCTCCTCCAAACTACTCACTCTTGCATGGCCCTAGGCTCAAGGTCTGTCCTAAAGAAAACCAAAGTAGACCATATAAAGCACAGAAGTCAACTCTCAATGAAAGGATTCTGTGCCTATTAATAGGAGCGATGATGACAACACTTTACTTTTGTGCTTTAAAATGATCTGTTATTTTACTTCCTTTAAAAATCCAGGTATGTTATGTGAATGCGTTTTTTGTTTTAATCTCAGGTGTGGGATATGGGGTTGCTACAGATTGTTGACAGTAAAAAAATATATATATATCTTTTGCTGAAATTAATGAAGAAAGTTTCCATTTGTTGCTTCTACCGTTAAAGAGTCATTTGCACAAAGCACTTGGGAGGTAGAGGCAAGTGAGTCCCTATGGATTTAAGGCCAGCCTGGCCCACATGGAGAAGTTCAGGCCCCCAGAGCTACATAATGAGGCTTTTGAATGTATCCTAATTGGTCATGATTATTAAAACCCAGGTGTTCCTCTTTCTGGTCATATTGTATTTTTGTGCCTTTAACCAGTCAAAGGCAAGTTAATCTGCAGGAGTGTCTTCTAACTCAACTCTAAGTTTCTTGGAGAATGGTTTATCTTTAATTTCTAATCTCTGACACAAAAACAAGTTCCATGAACATTTGATCGTCACAACATATTGTATTTATTTTAATTCTATAAATTTAACTAAATGCCTTTCCTTTCGAAAGAAGTACAAGAACTAAGTCGTATTATGATTTGATACCCTGTGCAGATTTCAGGAATAATTTCATCTTGGGAACTTATACCTTCTGTTTAGGATAAGTGATATAAATACATGTTATGAAAAATAATTATAAAATGACCTCCTCCTCACTGTTTGTTTAACACTTTAAGCACTACAAACAATAGCCGGTAAAATTTAATAGCACCTATTCCAGGCATTGTGTTAAACTCTGTGCTTCAGTTTCCTTATTTGTAATGCTATGAACTGAATGCCATTCCCAGGTTAAATATTGACAGGCTATAGCTAACATGGCCTGTGAAAGACGACTTGGGATTTCAACCATCGTTTGAACAACATCTCTCTTTCTCTCTGTGTGTCTATTAGCTCTAGAATAATGAACCCGATTTCCGGCCCATCATTTCATTTCATTCTTAATGGCAAGAGGCTTTTTGTTTCCCTATTTTTAGGGTAAATGACCATTCTGGAAGGCTCAGCATTTAGCCTCACACTGCCATGTTAGAAGGGACAGGAGTAATCCTGTTTGTTTCACTTTTTACTCTGCATGCCATGTCATTTTATCCTTCTCTTTTGATTTATACACGTTTGAAACCTCAGAGACTCATGTGCTCCATGTCTGGATGGTACAGGCTTTTCCTCTCTAAATAAAACTCTGCCGGGGATTGTCTTAGACCAGACTCTATAGATAACAGAGCCTTAGGCACAGATGTGTGCTAATATATTATAGGAGAGAGTAATTTTCTGGAAACAGAAGTGAGGCAAAACAAAAAATAAAGTGAAATAGGAAAAAGGGAAGAGAGCCATTATTTGGCTCTCCAGTGGGCACAACTTTGTAACAGTCAGGGTGATTGCTCAGTTTTGTGGGTAATTTTTCAAGTATCTGTGTGGAGACTTTTATTTTGAATTTTCTTTTAGAAACACATTTTAATTAAAATGGAATTCCATCAATTTCTCACTTCCCTTTGCTCTCTTTCCAGCCGCTCCCAAGCACTCTCTCTCCAATCCCCCATGCTGTTCCTTCCTCAAAATGATAGCTCACTTTTCTTTCTTTTTTCTTGAAATTGCCAGAGAACTAACCTAATTTTATTATTTTTATGAGTTATTTTCTTTATTTATTTACATTTCAAATGTTATTCTCTTTCCTCATTTCCCCTCAGAGAACTCCCTATCCACTCGCCCTCGCCCTCCCCCTGCTCACCAAACCACCCAGTCCTGCTTCCTGGCCCTGGCATTACCCTATACTGGGGCATAGAACCTTCACAGGACCAAAGGCCTCTCCTCCCATTGATGACCAACTAGGCCATCCTCTGCTACATGGATAGCTCACTTTTCTTTGATTATTCTTCTTACATACATGTATTTTGAAACTTCAGTCTTGGTAGAAAAACAAAGAATAGTGTTCCCATTTCTCATTGCTTACTCTTGTCTCTGTTGCATACCAATTTTTCTATGTGTCTAGATTATTCCATTCAGCTCTTCTATAGTGGATATTCTGATCAGTTCCCAGGAAAGCATAACCCTCAAACAATGAAAGTAGAAATATAGAAAGACAGAATAAGTGAATTAATCCACAGACAACCTGGCCACTGGGGTTTTATAGGTTCATGGAATGGAAGTAGTCACTCAGTGCCTCTGATCTAGTCCTCACGAGCAGTGAGGACACAAAGAGATGTCTGTTACTAATTATAAAGACCTGCTGTTGCTATTTTGCTAAATGGTGAGGTTGTCAAAGTGCCTTGAAATTATTTATGCTTGTACCCATAGACCATGGCTGCTCTTGACTTTAGTAATAAGAACTTCTTTTCCAGTGATCAGTTAATAGAGAGATACATAAGTGCTCGAAACATTGAGAACAGTAGAGTGAATGCTCAATATTAAATGGAACAACTCTTCCTACTCAGCTATAATGCCCATGAACCACACCAATGACCAGCATGTCAATATAACCCTAGGAGTACAGCAGCAGCATGCACACCTTTACGATATCCAACAGCTCTCTAATTGGACTTATGATGTGTTCCACAAGAGGGAAATCATACCTGGAACTGGAAACATAGCTAACTACTCAGTGCTAGTGAAGTCATGATTATTGGAAAAGAATCTACAGCCACTAATTCACTAAATCCAAATAATGCATAATAATGTTCTGTAAACACTTGTCCTTATACCCACAGAGTAGTCTTTAACCCTCATCAAGAAAATTACTCGTTGTGACAGACAGAGATCACTATAGAAAACTACAACCAATCAAATGCAAAGTGGTGGAGTGCAGTCCCATGGATACATCTACAAAAGTTTCCTCTACTCAAGGCTCAGGTAACATTTCAAAAGAGGAAGCAGGAAGACAGTAGATAAGAAAATTTGTTGTGAGAGTATATCTTTTAGAAATGTCAAAGGCTATACACATAAAGTATTATCAACATGACTGCCTAAATGTGAGCTAAATTAGGAACAATACCGATAGACATGCTGAAAGGACATGGACACTACAGAAAGAGCTCTAGGCAACTGAAGAAAGCTGGAAGAATTACTATTCCCTAAGAAAGAGTATACCAATTAGTTTTCTAGTGCCAATTGGTCAGTCCTAATATATGTAACATTATACAAACTGAGCAGAATGCATTTGAAGGAGAGAAGGAACAGGCTAATGGGAGCGTTTAGAGGGAGGGTAGGGAAGGAAGAAATGTAATTATAATATCAAAAGTAGTAAAATAAAATCAATAGAACGTTAATATAAAGCTGGTCTTGACCCTGAGATCAGGGAAGACCCTCAGACAATGAGGGTGAAGGAATGCAAGAGCAGGAGAATGGGGAGGAGTTCTGTGGAATGCTGCCTTCTGTGAATATTATTATCATGAGCTCACAGTAGCCAGGGTTAATTGTTGCGCGCGCTCACGACCGGCCAGGAAGAACGACGCTGCTACAGGATCCTTCTGCACACGTTTATTCAGTCCTATTTCTTCTTGTTTATATCTCGCTTGTTTATATCTCTCTTGTTTTTATATCTCCCTTGTTTATATCTCCCTTGTTTATATCTCCCCCGAACCCTGGGCCTCTCACTCCTTTTATACTCTCAGTTCCCATCCACGCACAGCAGGCCACGCCGCCTCACCAGGCACGCAGCTTCAGCTAATCAGGGCAGCAGGGGCATATCTCCATCAAACTGGATTCACCTGTATCCTGGTACACCTGCGCAGCACTCAAGATGTTTGTGTCTTATATGAGGAAGTCAGGTGAAAGTCATATGACTTAGCTGCAGTCCCTGGCGCCTTTGGGACTGCCGCCACACCCGCTCCCCACAGTTAATCTGCATACGACTTACAGAAAGTCAGGCTGCCCCGAATTCCAGAATAGACACAGTAGACGATCTCCAGGCCCCTCTTCTTACTGAGGATCTATTGGCAGTTCATAGATGCCCATTGCTCTTTTGATGAGAATATGGTCTCTTGTAGGGTTCCCGTGCTCCAGTGGATGCACACACATTCATGCACATGTGGGACACAATAAGTGGAATTAGTGTTTTGTAAAAAGACGTTAGGTTGGTAAAGAAACATGTTTATAGGGTTATGGGGAGAGTTCATGGGGGGAAATGGAGAGAAGCTTTGATCATATTTTATTATATATGTGTGCATAAAATTCTCAATAATTAGAAATAATTTAAAGATATAATTTGGTCACTTCATGCCTACCCATGTCACTATTATCATTCCATAAGTTTTTCATTGTGTAGTTTATTGAACAGGTAAGCATGGTAGTAGATTGGAGAGAATCAAAAGTTCTCAAAAGTTTGGGGATCCCCCTGAAGAAAGTTATTTCCTTGATTCTCCTATAAGTAAATTATAGCTTCCTCCAATGTCTCAGAGCAGAGGTTGGCAGTTATCGCTGAAATCCTAGGCTTGACTTGATTTAGTAAGTTGATGTATATTTTCATCTCCAGTTGTTCAACTGTGCACTTTAAGCAGGTCTTCAAGTTTATCTATGCATTCCTGCATTCTCATGTGAATCCAAATAATCCATGTATACTAATAATCTCATCTCATTCCACAGGTCCATGAACTTTTGAAGATACAGTCCTGCTGCAAAGATAGTGTATTCCCCAGCTCTTTCCCAGAAAATGATAAAACTTTCTCTGGCTGACACAAGTGCAGTTATTGTCAGACGTTTTCTAGAAGATCCTCAGAAGTATCAAGCAGAAAACCAAGGCTCAATATCCCTGCAAGGTGTTTAAATTTTTCCACCTATGGCGAGGTACCATGCTTAGGGTGTCCATGTATTAGGATTCGGCAGAGCCTGGGTAAAGCTGGAGTACCCTTGAGATAAAAGGTGGAGGAATCTATTGGCTGTCCTGGGCCTTCCATGAAAGAGGCTTCATATTGAGAAGAAAGAATGAGTTGGGATTTGATTTGGCAGAAAAGCATAATTCAACAGAGGGAAGATTGGCTTTTTCAGTTTGCATGATGCCATTCTCCTTAATTTTATGAGTCCAATACAAGCAGGTATTAAAAAAATGAATGAAAATTAAAACAGCCATCTGCCTAGATTTCCTATCATGTGCTTCCAAAATGTCCTGATTTGTAAAGGTGATTAGTGTGGGATAAACTGTGACAATCATCCTGCTCACACTAACAGACACATCATCAGTGAGTTATCGTCCGTGTTCCTAACATTGCACATTGGCACTACTGACCCAGAAATGCACACCTTTGGCCACCAGCACCAAAAGCCATGGCTCAATTCCTCTGTACCCTTAGTAGCATCATTAGTGAGTAAGGGTTTCAGTAGATGGAGAGTAGAGACCAGATTATTAGAGTATTAGCTTTCCAGGCCAGATATCCTTGATACAAGTCCTTGACTTCATCCTAGTTATACCCTACCTCATTTTTTTTTGAACAGAAGAGAATGAGAGCAAGAGTCCAGGGATAACTATGAGGACTAAAAGATAATACCTGTAAAGTTTTGGCAATTGGAATCCCTAGAATACAGTAGGTATCTGATAAATATTGCCAAGGAATGGTTTTTAAAGAATCGGTATCAACATTTTTGTTGATAATATGCTTCAGCAAAACTCAGTTCCTGATTATTACGTAACAAAACACACAGACAGGCGTTCTAGAGGCTAACACCCTGGCTCAGGATTGGAAGTTTGGCTTTTCTGTGTTCTTGAAAAAAAATGGCTAAATTGGTTATGGGCAAGTGCTAAGTGTAACGACCACACATGGTCTTCAGTGGCAACGATGGCAACATCATTTCAAAGTCCATTCAGCTATTTAAGGAAACATCTACCCTTTCTAAGGGTCAAGGCAGTTTGGCTTAGGGACCAGCAAACTTCTTCTGTAAAGGGTGTGAATAAAGTAAGTATTTTATGTTTTGAGCCTTATGACCTATTAACATATGATTATTCAGTCAGATACAGAGCTGGGCACATATCTCAATGGCAGAGCCATTGCTGTGTATGTGGAAGCCCCTGAATTTAAATTCTAGCACTGTAAAGAAGCAGTTACAGGAAGTATATGAGTAAATATGGTTGCATGTCAAATAAACAAACCTATGAAAACATGCCATGGGCCAGATTTGGGCCAATTCCTAGACTCATTAATGGAGCAGTATAGTTAGGGCAAAACAAAGCTATATTCTATCTTTTATTCACAACAGGCCAGAAAATAAACCCCTTCTTCTAATATCACGCCATTTCTTTCTTTGCCATTAACATTTCATTTTGACTTTATGACTCTTTAACTGCATGTAACATTTACATAAGACACTAAAGCATAGTGATGTATTCATTATTTTTTATTACCTAGAGCATGAGGGAAAATGAAATGTACTTACTAGCTACTGCAGTCAACTGATAAAGTTATATGTTCTCCACTCATGAATCAGAATGGAAAATGATGCCAGAAGTATATATTCCATTATTTCATAAGCATAACGTGTGAAACTCGTAGTTACTTATAACACTAAATCCTAACTCATTCTGGAAGAGACATGAAGCAGATCGGTAACTGCAAACTCTTGTCCTGGGCATAATGTGGTGCTCAGGATGATGTTCAATGTGCACATTAAGCAAAGTGAAAACAAGGTGTGAAATTTAACATCAAGGGAGCACTCTTGTCCTGGCTGCCATAAACATTGAATTATTTCTCCTCTGCACTGTAACACACAGGGTGCATCTTTATCTGTAGAGGAATGTCCAAAGGTTCAAATACCACGTCTGACCAGAAGAGGATGTTGGATCTCCTGGAGCTACAGATCGTGGAGGTTATGAATTACCACAGCGCAGTGGCTTTTGTGACTAGTTTCTGATTTTTTAAGTTTACATAAACTTTGTGTGATATTCACCACTAGGGATGCAGTAATGCAATCACTTGTAGAAAGCTTCTTAGTTTTCAGCCCTGAGATTGGTTTTCTGCTGTGCTCCTTGCATGCCTTTGTATTTCATAAGTATTCTGGGACAGCAGATGAGTGCCTAATAAATATTACCCCTTGCAACTACTTGTTTATGCATTCAAGGTCTGCTGAATACAGTGCATCCAAACTAAATTGTGAGGATAAATGAGCTGAGGCTCACACAAGACTAGTCCTCTGCTTACCTCCTCACTTCAAATGATTTTTGCCCATCAAAATGAGCACATTGGTGTCACAGATTAACTTCTAATATGATGCTATGAAGTTAAATGCATACTAATACTATAAAGGCTTTTTAGTAATTTCCCAATTGTGTTTACTATAAAGTATTTTATTAAATATTTTTCTACTGCTAAAACTAAACATAAATATATTGTTCAAGGGAATTGTGGTCAGTGAATCACCATTCCCTGAGATAGTCAGTCAAACTGGATTTAACAATGGAAACCCAAGAGATAAGTATTCCTAAGGCCAGTTTTCTGAAACAGAGAAAGAGTATAAATATTTCCACAGCAGTTCATGCATGGGTTTCTGATAAGTAAATAGCAGATCTCAATCATGTGCTTGGCATTGGCCACAGAGCACTGTGTGTTCTCACACCAACGGAATAGTCTCTTCCTTTATTCACTCACATACCACATTTCTGATGTGTACCAGGCACCTTGTAAGACTCTGAGTTAAATAAGAGAGATATGTTCTTTATTTTTACAGGCAGAGCAAACAGAAAGAAGCATAATATGTACATTATTGTTATTTTAATAAGATCAAAAATAATATTTTAGGATCTGAAGGATCTTGCATCATCTCAGGAATGAGGCACCTGTGTGAAAAAAGGTGGATGGTTCATGAGGAATGACATCTCATGCCAAGCTCTGATCTCTCTCTGTCTCTCTGTCTCTGTCTCAGTTCTTTCTCTTTGTTTTCTACACACACACACACACACACACACACACACACACACACACAGTACTTTGTGCCTTCTTTCTTTTTGACTTTTGTAGTTTTTTTTTGTTGTTGTTGTTGTTGTTTTGTTTTGTTTTGTTTTATTTTGTTGAGACAGGGTTTCTCTGTGTAACCCTGGCTGTCCTGGAACTCACTCTGTAGACCAGGCTGGCCTCGAACTCAGAAATCCACCTGCCTCTGCCTCCCAAGTGCTGGGATTAAAGGTGTGCGCCATCACTGCCCAGCATGACTTTTTTTCTTAAAATACACATTTTCACTGAACCAGGGAACTACAAAAAAAAAAAAAAAAAAAAAAAAAAAACAGTTATCCATTCACATTGAGAAAATAAAGCATTTAAAGATGGGAAACTGTAGCCATTCAGTAACCATGGATGAACTGGGTACCTGAAAGGAGTGGGGGCTGGGAATGAAAAAGGATGGGGTGCAAGAGAAGGACGAAGCCAAGAGGAAGATTCTGATCAAGGCTCAAAGTTTAATATTCAGCACTGTATTTATATAGGGAGAGCCTACAGACCCACCCTTTGTTTCAGCTGGATTATGTTGCAAAACAAGGTCAGCTGGCAGTCTATGCCTGTAGGAAATTGCAGGTGCAAGACTGCACCTGGGTCACTAAGTTCAAACTGTGGCAAGTACTTAGGGTCTATTTAGCCTGCTCGAGGATGGAAGAAAAGCACAGGAAACAAAGCATAAATTAGTTTTCCAGTTTACATGAGATTCTCTGAGAAATGTTCTGGTTGGTGAAGGTTTTATCTAGAGAAACCAGATTCAGTTTTGGTCTACAGGTGTCACATGTGACATATTATTCCATTAAATTCCCCTCCCGCCCAAATCTGAGGGAATAGAAGTTGTCCCAGAGAGAACACAGGCAGTATTTCAGGGATACAAATCACTCAAAATATTTTTAAGAGCTA